>NW_005434620.1:513702-523032 GCF_000315625.1 Guillardia theta CCMP2712
GCGGATCAGCAATGGTCTTCACTTTCTAGGGAGTCCAGATCCACCCACCTCACCGAATGATCTTTGCTGTCGGCGACCAGCAGAAACTTCCCATCCAGGCTTATGGCAACGCCAGTGGGTTCGTAGAACTGTGCATTGGTACCAATACCATCATTCAAACCCGAGACCCCATTCCCAACAAGATCATGACACGTATCTGGAATCTGCCAGTCCACATGCTTGATCGAGTGGTGGGACTTACCGCCAATATAGGCATGGCTCCCAACTAGGTCCAACCCAGCGGGAATCATCGTTGGAGACCCCGCCGGGACAGCCACGATGGAACTCACAGCTCCCGTCTGGAGGTTGATCTTTCGCATGTGATCCGTGTCGACAACAACAAGAGCGAGGGAGGGAGGGAGAGAGAGAGAGGAAAGGAGAAAAAGAGAAAGGAGATGAGGAGAGATAGAGGGGAGGGGATGAGGAAAGGAGTAGAGAGAGGTGGGAGGGGAGAGGAGGGGATGAGGAGGGGAGGGGTCCACGGGAAAGACAGGCAAGCTCAGCATCAGATGGGACAGGAGACGGAAGAAGGAAGTAGCAGAGGAGGGGTCCACGGGAAAGACAGGCAAGCTCAGCATCAGATGGGACAGGAGACGGAAGAAGGAAGTAGCAGAGGAGAGAGGGGCAGGCAGGAAGAAAAATGGATAGACTGCGTACAATTTGTTTCGAAGTTGTGTTGAGCAGATGTTTTAAATCATTGTCTGTGTATTGATAGTTGCTCACGCTTTACTTCTCTGCGCAGAACAGCAGATATCATGTCGATTCTTCAATTTCTTTGCTTCTTCCTTTTCGTTTTCTCCCTTCCCACACTTGCATTGCGGCCCTCCAGGCTTCCTGCTCCGAAAGGCTCTGCGGCACCCAAGCACTACGAGGACATCCATCCTCTGAGGTTTGTTCATATCTTCGGCAAACATACGCACTGGCACTGATCTGCCGAGACGTTCGTCGACAAGACTTGTGACTATTGTTGATAATCTTTCGTGTGAAGTTGTGATGCGTTGGTCTAGTAAACTCTTATAACTTGACCTTCATATATGCACATAACATCTATCTTACAAATCACTTATGCAATCGGGCTGTTTTGACTCTCCGTCACTTGCACGTCTTGCTCTAATTTGAGTTCTCCGATCTTCAAGCTCAGCTCCGTCTCGATCAAGTCAATCAACGGCGCTTCTCTGTTGCTCCTCCTCTTCCTCCTGTTGCTCTCCATCGCAACCTGCCGCAGTTCTGTCCTCATTTCGGCCATGCTCTCCTTGATCATGCCCCTGATCCCGCTCATCTCCTCATGAATCTTCTCCTCTACGCGCTTCATCAACTGAGCCTGCTGCTTGCAAGCCTTGGCAGCGACCTCGTGAGGCTCCATCCAGTATGCCTCGAACACGCCGCTGCCTCTCCGGTCTGAGCTGTGTGTCGTCGCTCCTAAGCTCTGATCGATCCGCTCCATATTGATCATCATTTCCTTTATCGCCGCGAGGAGGACCTCGATCTCCACCGACGACTCAAGGTGCATGATGGCGTCTGTCACCTTCCTCATGGTGAAGGTGCGCAGCTGCCCGACGATGATGGAGTGGAACTGCGGGAACCCGAGCTCCCAGTCGTCGTTGCAGAGCTTCCTCCCCTTGGTCAGCCTGTCAAAGTCGTCCTCTGTGAACTTGAGGTGGCTCGAGGGGTCGATCTTGTGCAGCCCGTCCGCCAGCTCCGAGTAGGAGATCGAGCCCGTCCTATCCACGTCAAGTAGGTCGAAGAGCTTCGCGATCTGATATTGCAAGTCGTCCGTGCTGTCGTACTGCAGGCGCTCAAGGAGAATGTCGAGCGGGAAGGCGTCGTCCGCTCGCATCTGCATCGCTGCGGCCTTTGCACACTCCTCCCGATCCTGACGCGTCGCCCCGAAGAAGTTCTCGAGGAGGACAGCGACCATGACCTGTGGGTTCGAGTGAGCCTGGCGAGGAAGGCGAGAGGAGGAGGGAGGAGGACGAGGATGGAGGACGAGGGAGGAGGGGGAGGGGGAAGGAGAAACCTGCAAAGAAGCAGAGGCAGCACAGGAAGGGAGAGGGCATGAGGTGACAAGAGGAAATGATAACGAGGGCGAGAGAGCGAGCAGGTAGCAGGAGATAGGTAGATCAAGGAAGGCAGGAGGGAGGAAAAGGCAGGAGGGAGGAAAACCTGGAGTAGGACGAGGACAACGATGCAAACGTAGCTGCACACGTAGGTGACGACGATAGGGTCCACTTGATCAGTCACTGGATCGAAGGGAGGCAATTTGTCGTCGGGCCAGCTGGAAGAAGAGGTCAGATTCTGAAGAGGAGGAGGACGAGGAGGGGGAATCGAGGCAAAGGGGGCAGGGATCGGCATAAGGAGCTTCACTCACTATCCATATGCGATGACGGCAAACATGGTGTAGTAGGCCTGAAAGAAAGTCCCTGTTGGCAGGGTGAGGAGTCGCCGTTTGCACTAACAACGGAGGGAGAGGAGGAGGAGGAGGAGGAGGAGGAGGAGGAGGAGGAGGCGGGAGGGGAGGAGAGGCAGAGGGGTTGGAGGTGGAGGACACGGCGGTGGAAGGTGGTGGAAGGCGCCGTCTCGTCTAGCGCTCACCAAACTCCTTCGGCGCCTTCTCCCCGAAGACCTCGACGCCGAGGGTGCAGTAGATGGCGATGACGATGATGCCGATGATGAAGGCCTGGGTGACGGGGATGATGCTGCTGACGATGGCATGGATGATGCTCCTTAGCTGCCGCAGCCTCCCGAAGATGCGGATCACGCGGAAAGTTCGCAGGATCCTCAGGTGCTTCACCCCCGGAAGTTCCGACAGGCCGAGCTGGATCAGTGAGACGGTTATGATGGTGAGGTCGAACCAGCACCTGTAACGAGAACATCTCAGTGAGGCGTTGGGGAGGGCGAGGGAAGGGAGAGAGCGGGGAGACAAATTTATGGAGGAGGGCAGGAGAGGGAGGAGGAGGCAGAGAGCGAGAAGGGAGAAGCGAAGAACGGGATCGAGGCTATATGGGAAGGGATTAAACCAAGCATCATGCACGAAGCGCCAGAAGAACCTTCCGAATATGTTGATTGCAAGCTCTGATGCAATTTGTCAGCACTTGAAGTTGCGACGAGGCGCAGCAGCGGGAGGGGATCCGGCCTCACCTATTGTGAAGATGATGGTGAACGCCAAGTCTACGAGCTGGAACTGGTTGTCAAGGTCAGACCCAGCCTGTGGTCTGATCTGCGTCTGTGCGATGATCAAGAAGAAGTTGGCAATGATGAGTGCCGCCATCACGCCCTGAAAGTAGATCGAATCCAACATGAGGCATGCCCTGTGCTGCCAGATGTCGATCCAATGTTTCTTGCTGTACTCCGACCTCTTTTCCTTAGCCGTGGATGCAATGATGTCCACCCAGTCGTGGACGGAGGCATTGTTGGGTAGGAAGAAGAAGAAAGCTCTCCCCGAGTTGTATCCATCCGGTATCGTCTCGATCTCCATGACCTCTCCATTGTCGCGCTGCAAGTAGCGGGTCGCAGCGACTCTGGAGTATCCAGGGAGAATGACCTCCTCTACCTCTTCTGCCTCCTTGAGACACTCGAGCCCTTCGTGATTTGAGTTATGACGCGAGGAACTCACACCCGCGTTCACTGACTTGATCTTCAAGCCGGTTGCGAAGGGGCTCCATCGCCTGTCCTGATTCTTGTGCTTCAGGAAAGGGTTCTGAAGAACGCGGTTGACTGTGACGATCTCTTCCGTCGGGATGCTATCCACGATCTCGACCTGTTCGTTTGCTAAAAGATAGTTGCCGTGCTCCTTCAAGACCTTTGTCCATCGCTTCATGTCTTGATGGCTCTCGCAATTGAAGTAAACGATCGGTCGATTGTACGCATCGTTGATCTTGATCGCAAATGGAAACCCTTCCACCGCATCGTCTTCATCAGAGAGCCGACAGCCCAGCACGTTGAGCCTGAAGAAAGGCTTTTTTAGTCGTCGAAAGTCATCCTCAGTCTCATAGCACTCAAAATTCCCTGAACGCAGCACAGAGTAGCAGTTCTGCCACTTGTCTGCGCTCGGCTGGACATTTACAGCCATGTTTCCGTATGCATGGGGGAACCAAGATTTCGAGAGGGCGATGTAGAGCCTGTCTTGCGTCAAGATCAACCTTCTCCGCACCCAGTCTCCATGACAGTCGAGTTTGTCGGCGGTGTCGTCACGAATTCGCGACTCCTGGGGCACTGCGCTGGCCATCATTTCATCTTCACAGAAGAACTTGAAGCTCGAGAACGATCCTGATTTCATCAAGTTCCTTGCCCTTCTGATCCCATCCTTGTTGCCGTTTGCAGCTGCTGGCTTTGATCCAGAGCCTGTCCTGTTCAAGTGAACTGCTGCACCTGCAGCAAACATCGTTGCAATCTCTGTTTGCAATCTCTGTTTGCAATCTCTGTTTGCAATCTCTCGCTCAAGCGAGGAGCTCCAGTCAATCACGAGTGAGACCTCTCTTCATGTCAGCAAAGCTGTGAATGTCGGCGATCTACGAGCTGATTGCACCCGCAACACCTCAAATGTTACGAGAAGTTCAAGGTAGAATCAAGTCCAGCCATAGAGTTTGGTAATCACTGCCATGAACAGAACGAAGTGGACTGGAGTGAGTGATGGCCAATGGCAGCGTGAGGGAGGAGGAGGAGGAGGAGGAGGAGGAGCAGTTGGGGAGGGGGAGTGGGGGAGGGAGGGTGGTCGGTCGAGGGTAGGGATTGTCCGGGGGAGAGAGGATTCGGTGCTGCTCGGGGCAAGTAAATCTTCTGAGGGGGTAGGGTGAATCACCCCACCAGTAAGAGGAAAAGTTGATTTTTTCTTGCGGGAGATCTATCTCAAGACTTCCATTTTCTCGATAAACGTAATAAGTAAAATGGAGATAGATTATGCCTTACAGTCTTCACACAGGCCTTTGATGGTAGTCGGGGGGTAGTCCTATCCCTCTATAAGTTGCTAGTAGTTCTCCATGCCACCAAGGGTGCAGAGGATATCTTTCAACTCCGAAGTAGGGGTGGTCATTATAGACCCCACCCCTACCTTTCCACTGTGAAAAGGTGGGAGAGATAGGGGAGGTCCACTGTGGGTGGGGTTTCGTGACTTTCGGAAGTCATATCAAGGAGAAGAAAAAAAAAAAGAGGCGGGGAGTAAAGTATGGTTGGAACCGACGTGCGCCAAGGTGGTTGTGAGCTCGACATCAGAGCAGAGGGCAAGAGATCATGGTGCTTGTATTCATATGGACCCGGGCCTGACTGAATCAATACACGACACAGAGTACAGTGATGTGATTTCAGGTGTTCAAGACCACTGGAAGTTGTAAAGGTCGCAGGATGCTTCTTTGGCTAAGAAGTGGACATTACCAGACCAGGACTCACGGACTGTAGCCGGGGAAAGATCGTGAAAAGATGATCGGAATGGAATGATTGACAGTCTGGTGTCAGTGCGAGATAAACGCTGTGCCGAGCAAGAATCCACCCACAGGTGGATGGAATGCTCGCCAGGCTTTCAAGGAGCCCATAGTTCAGATGTAGCACTGCTGGACCATGAGACTGTTTCCGGAAATCACCACGACAAACCTTCACATGTATGGAACAGACAGTAATGTGAAAATGATGTCATCACCAAGCACTGCTCATTAAAAACATTTTGCTTCCTTTACCATAATTGCACCATGATTTGTGGTTTTAACTACTTAAGTTTGGAAGCATAAAGAAAGAGCTACAGTTTAAAAATGTGGAAGAATTGCTCTACCTCTCTATCCCTTGAATACTCTATAATTTAGTTAGCGAACCAGGAGGCATATTCCTCAGGAGTGATGATATCGGGGTTGCCGTGCCTGAAACAAAGATGTCAAACATCCACTAGCAAACGATTCGAGCAGGTCTTGCTTACTGAAAAGGGGTGGTCTCCGGCTCGCAGTTGGCGACCTCCATGTCTGGCTCAGCATAGACGTTGTAGTCCCATGCAGGATACTCGTAAAGGCCGAGAAAGCGAGCTGTACATTAAGTCAGTCAGGGGTAGTACAACCAGGAAGCGTCAATGTAAATCCGCGTGACGAATGAAAACAAACAGCGATAGTATTCATCATTCCCCTTCGTAGAGGAGGAGCTGCTACGTCGATATTGGAAAATCTCATGAAACTTTGTGATGCTGGGAGAGGAAACGACCGAACGCTAGCAGTCTTGTGAAACGGACATTGAAGCAACCCAACACAAGCATATCGTTTGTAAGAGACGCCATTCAAAACACGCACAAGACACAACGATTGGGTGTAAAGTCGAAGTCCAAGCGCCAGGGTGACTCGCGTGAACATCATCACATAGCAGGTGACAGCGTTGATGACAGAGGAAGCAAGCTTGAGATCATTCAGCAACAAACTCAAATATACAGCATGAATCAAATAAATGTGTTCCTTTCCATGATGACAAACTGTCAATAGGGAAAATGCGAGAATCACATTCTGAGAGCATGTATCGTGACAATTGCTGGAGACAAAGCTGGTCCAAAAAAAAGCGACATAGCAGCGGGCGAAAGAATATCACATTGAAGGCAATAGTGAAGACTAAATGAGACAAGGCTGAAATTCATGTTCGGAGATCAGGGAAGCGAAAACAATGGACTTGGGATGAAGCGAGGGCTACGGGAAGAGGGAGTGGAAGGGTTGGAGTGCGGCGATAGAAAGGAATCTTGGCTGCCCACTGTGCATACCGGGGATGAGCTTGGTGAGCATGCTTTGCGAAGAGTCAAGGCGAAGGGGTTTTCAAAAACTACTTGTATGATTGATAAAATAGAATGTACGGATGCTTTTGAAAAATATTATTAAACACTACCAGATAGTGATTGATATAGTAAAATTTGTATGAAATATAATATAGTTAATTATTTTAAAACCCAGTTCCAGAAGTCCGCTGTCGGGTTCGAGTGCCCGGGCCCGATGACCCGGGCCCCAAAAAAAAATGCGTAAAAGTAAAATAAAAAGAAACAATCATTGCTCTGAGGGGAACCTGCAACCCGGTGGTATGCCCCCTACCACTGATACCCCCTTGCTGGGTCTAGGATCATAGGAAGGAGCTGCACCCACCCCTAGTTTCCCCAACATTCCCTAGCAGGGGTACCTGTGTGAGGAGATGGAGTAAAGCAAAGTTGGAAGGCGCATAGGGGTAGGGTAGGTAGGGTGGTTGTGGGTCGAAATGGACTCAAAGTAGGGGGTACTTAATGTCGAGGAGTGGGGTGTAAAATGGTATGGAGGGGTGGGAGGGTGGACGAAAAGGCTCATCGCTCAGTATATGCGATGTACGCGAGTAGGGGAAATTCGGGTATGGATCGAGCGGAGGGCGAATAGATGGGAGAGAGAAGGAAAGATTCATTGAAGACGAAACATACAAGCTGAAGAAGAGAAGAAAACAGGAAGGCCAGTTATGAGAGATACAACAATGATTGGAGGTTTAATGATGCTGAAGAATCAAAACGAATTTCAGAAAGAAAATGTCCAACAACCATAGCGCTCAGCCATTCCGTCACAATTGATCAACCAGAAGATAACTTGAATTTGACTCTGATTCTCAACACCCACGCATGCCCTCCCGGCTCCTCCTCCCCCTCCTCCTCCATCTCCTCCTGCTGTCTCGCAACCCCCTCCATGCTGTGGTCTCCCCACCTCCTGCCGTGGTGTGTCCTTCCCCGCTGGTGCAGGTGAACGGGACCTGCTTCTGCAAGGACGACTCCAAGAGGGGAGAGATCTTCCAGTCCGGACGGCTGCTGGCGAGCCCCAGGAGCAGCTCCACCTGCATCATCAGCAGCGGCGCTGTCAAGTGCTGGGGAGACAACAGCTACTATCAGTTCGGGTACCAGGGGAAGCGAGCGGTGGGGACGGGGGCAGGAGACATGAGCTCGCTCCCGGCGCTCAACGTGCCAGGCAGCGCGGTGAAGGCGGTAGCAGGGGAGGGCTTCTTGTGTGTCCTCAACGACGCTGGGGAGATGTACTGCTCGGGCTCGAACGCGCTGGGGCAGGCGGGAGCAGGCAACGTCAACTGGACGGCGAGCATGACGAGGGTGAGCCTGGGGAGCGGGAGGAAGGCGACGGATGTGACAGCAGGGGCATGGCATGCATGCGCGGTGCTGGACAACGGGCAGGTGAAGTGCTGGGGCTTACACACGCAGGAGTATCCCTGCTGCGGGGTAGGATCGTATCCCCCGAGCAACTGGACGGAGGCGATGAGGAGGATGGGAGACAGCCTTCCGTACGTGCCCCTGCAAGAGCAGGTGCAGTCGATAGCAGCTGGAGACCTGCACACGTGCGCGCTGCTGGTAGGAGGAGACGTGCAGTGCTGGGGCGACAACTCGGTAGGACAGCTGGGAAGCAACGTGGCATCGCCGATGGGGTACGACGTGGAGGCCTCGTACGTGGGGATGCCGGGGGTGCGGTACGGAGTGAGGTAGAGGAGGAGAGGGAGGAGGGAGGAGGAGGTGACGCGAGCTTGGGAGCAGGATCTGGGCAGGAGGCTTCTCGACGTGCGTGGAGCTGGACACGTCGGAGGTGTTTTGCTTCGGGCTGAACAGGGACGGGCTGCTGGGGTATCAAGACACGACGAACCGGTGGCTGGCAGCGACGCCGGCGCCAGAGTACATGGAAGGGATCCAAGACATAGCGATCGGAGGACGGTACTTCGCGTGCTTCCAGCTGGTGGACATGACGGTGAAGTGCATAGGAAACAACGGGAAGGGTGAGGGAGGGGAGGAGGCGGAGGGAGGAGGTGACGGGGGTGTTGGTGAGCAGGTCAGCTGGGGACGGGGAAGGCAGGGAGCTCGGGGACGAGCTTCCTGAGCAACCAGACGGCCGTGCTGGGAGGGATGAGAGTGATGAAGGTCGTAGCCGGGTACGAGCATGCGTGCGCTCTGCTGATGAACGAGAGCGTCGTGTGCTGGGGGAGCAACACGTACGGGGAGCTGGGGATAGAGCAGGCAGTGGCTAGCCATGCTCCGAGCATGGCGCTTGTAGGGGACAAGCCGGACCTGTACCAGTACGTGACGTGCACGACGAGCGAGTACTGCCTTCTTCCGAAGTGAGCGGGAGGAGGGGGAGGGAGGGAGGGGGAGCTGGGGGAGAAGAGGAGGAGGGGGAAGGAGGGTCTGATGTGCGGGTGTGTCAGGCTTGGGAACGGCACGTACTCGGTGAGCGGAGACTCGGTACTGGCGGGAACGACCGTGATGGCAAGGGAGGAGGGGGAGGCGAGGAGACGGAGAGGCTGGACGGGGGGAGAGCAGGCGAGCTGTCTGTGGAACTT
>NW_005434620.1:523764-524465 GCF_000315625.1 Guillardia theta CCMP2712
TGCAGACTCGATCTTCTGCAAGGACGCGGGGCCGTCGTGGGCCATGACGCCGCTGGTAAGAGGGGAAAGGAGGAACGAGGAGGGAGGAGCAGGAGCAGGGAGGAGGATGACGAGGGGGAGCGGATAGCAGGAGCAGGAGCAGGAGGAGGGCTGGGACGGGAAGGACAAGGAGGAGCAGGAAGGGAGGAGTTGCCGAGCTGAAGGTCGGAGCAGGGGAACGCCACACATCAACCGACGAGCTGGTACCCGAAGTATGACGTGGCGTACAAGGGGAGAACGACGTTGTACTCATGCGCGGTAGGAAGGAAGAGAAGGGAGAGGGGAGGCGAGGGGGAGGAGCAAAATGACCAGGAGGAAGAGAGATGGGGGAGGAGCAGGTGTTCGAGATTGTGGGAAGGGACGAGCAGGGTCACGAGAAGGAAGGAGAAGGTCAAGGAGAGGAGGCGGAAGTAGGGCTGAAGTAAGTGCGAGCAGTGTATGCAGAGCTGCACGTGTACAAGGGCGAGAGTGAAGCGAAAATGGAAAACTTCTTGCACGTGCTACAACATGATCGACCTGCCGTCGGGCAGTGTGTCTCGGGTCAACTACGATCCGATCGGAAGGTGAGACGGAGGAGAAGAGACGAAAGTAGAAAGAGCAGCAGCAGCAGCAGCAGCAGCAGCAGCACGAGAGGAAGCGAGGTAGGGGTGGTAGGGTGGAGG
>NW_005434620.1:524565-525872 GCF_000315625.1 Guillardia theta CCMP2712
GGAGGGTTTGGCTGAGATGATGCGGCAGAGGGTTATTGACGGTTGACTCGCTGACGAAAGTCAGTACCGCGAGCTACAAGGTGAGCAAGGAGGCTGAGGTGTGGGGAAGGGAGGAAGAGGAGAAAACGGAGCAAGGGAGAGGAGAGCAGAGGAGAGAGACAAGGAGAGAGCAGAGGAGGAAGCTGAGTTTCGGGAGGGAGGAAGGAGGAGGGGGGAGAGGAGAGGTACTGACGAGGATGGGAGCAGGGGAAATGCTCTTGTACGTGTGCGGACCAATACGGTTTCTAGAGGGGAGAGGGAGGAGAGGAGAGGAGAGGAGAGATGATGTAGATGTAGCGGGGACAAAGGCCAAGGAAAGATGCTTTTGAGCAGAAACAAGTCTCGCAACGTGCAGCAAGCACAGCATCTTGTCCTTGTACGAAGAGCAAGGATGAAGCATGTGTGTGTAGATGTAGCAATCAATCAGCTCCTCAGCTTCAAGGTCTGTCATCCTTGCAATGATAAAATCTTCATGCTCACACGACTCTTGTGCGACTACCTCCGTCCCATCCTCGCTACATCTACATCATCTCTCCTCTCCTCTCCTCTCCTCCCTCTCCCCTCTAGAAACCGTATTGATTCGCACACGTACAAGAGCATTTCCCCTGCTCCCATCCTCGTCAGTACCTCTCTTCTCCCCCCCTCCTCCTCCTTCCTCCCTCCCGAAAATCAGCTTCCTCCTCTGCTCTCTCCTTGTCTCTCTCCTCTGCTCTCCTCTCCCTTGCTCCGTTTTCTCCTCTTCCTCCCTTCCCCACACCTCAGCCTCCTTGCTCACCTTGTAGCTCGCGGTACTGACTTTCGTCAGCGAGTCAACCGTCAATAACCCTCTGCCGCATCATCTCAGCCAAACCCTCCGTTGCCTCCTCCACCTTCACCACCACCCTCTGCTCCTCTCGTGCTGCTGCTGCTGCTGCTGCTGCTGCTGCTGCTGCTGCTGCTGCTGCTGCTGCTGCTCTTTCTACTTTCGTCTCTTCTCCTCCGTCTCACCTTCCGATCGGATCGTAGTTGACCCGAGACACACTGCCCGACGGCAGGTCGATCATGTTGTAGCACGTGCAAGAAGTTTTCCATTTTCGCTTCACTCTCGCCCTTGTACACGTGCAGCTCTGCATACACTGCTCGCACTTACTTCAGCCCCGCAGCCAAAACTATCACCCAACTCCTCCCGCTCCTCCTCGTCTTCGTCTTCTTCCCCTTCCTACTCCTCCCCCATCTCCCTTCCTCCTGCCATCCCCTCCCCCTCCCCTCCCCTCCCCCCCACCTCTCCC
>NW_005434620.1:526101-527113 GCF_000315625.1 Guillardia theta CCMP2712
TCGTTCCTCCTTTTCCCCTCTTACCAGCGGCGTCATGGCCCACGACGGCCCCGCGTCCTTGCAGAAGATCGAGTCTGCAATACCTCCCTATCAGCTCTCCTCTTCCTCCCCTCCCTCCCTCCCTCCCTCCTTCCTTCCCCCACCACCTTTCTGCCTCCCCCTCTCCAGTCCTCTCTCCCCCAACTCCTCCGACTCCCGTCCTCCCCCTCGCTCCTCCTCCTCTCTCCCCCCCCTCCCTCCCTGTCTCCCTCCCCTCCCTCCTCCCTTACGGCTGTCCTTGAGGCAGTACGCTTGCGCCGCTGCTGACGGCAAGCAAAGTCCGTTCGAGTCCACGTACCTGCCGTGTCCCCCCGCCCCCCCGCCTGTCAGCTCCTTCTCCTCCTCCTCTCTCCCGTCCCTCCCCCTACCGGCAGCCTGTCATGCTCGTGTTGCTGGGGATCATCAGCCCCTGCGCACAGTCCTCCTGCATGCATTGAGCCAGCATGATTGCCTGCTCTCCGTCAGTGCCTTCAGCCTCCTGCCTCCCTCGCGTACTTGTCTGCTAGTCTTGTCCTTGCTGGTGTATGACCTCCAAGTGGAGCAGCTGGGGTTCAAGTACAGCAGGCAGGTCCCGTCCGACTTGATCAGCATCGTCAATTCGAAGCTTCCTCCTCCTCGTCTCTCGTCCCTCGTCCCTCGTCCCTCGTCCTCTCCTCCTTCTCCTTCTCCTGCTCCTGCTCCTGCTCCTGCTCCTGCTCCTGCTCCTGCTCCTGCTATTCCTCCTCGTTCTCCTTCATGCTTCCATCCTTAGTCTCATCGTCGTCTTCATCCTCGGCTTCGTCCTCGTCCTGCTATATCGTCTCTCCCCCTTTCTCCCCCTCGTCACCTGCATCGCTCCGATGGCGCTCGAGCACTCCTGCGCGACGGTCCTCTTTTGCTCGATACACTGCACCCTGCTCTCATCTCCTGCCCCTCAAAATCCGTACTTCATCCCCACCCCGCATCCTCATCTGCTCTCATCGTCTCCCCCCCC
>NW_005434619.1:0-17980 GCF_000315625.1 Guillardia theta CCMP2712
AGATTGCAGCAACAGTCCCCAAAAGCTCTTTAACACGCTCTCCCCCATCCGTAACATGCCCCATAACAATCTCTAAACAAAACTCCCGGATAATATCAAGGCAAATGCATATAACACTCTTATCTTCATCTGATAACCCTCTCATCTGTTTCTTCAAACGATTCAGCTCACTCTGCGCTTTCAACACAAGAGAACTAGTATCCTCACGGTATCGGTTCTTAATCCAATCACTCATAATTCCACTCTCTCACAAATACAACCTTTCCACACAATCAGTTTATTAATATACCAAAAAGCAATTGATAAAAATCAAACTCCAAAAACACCAAAGCTAAAGTCATCACAAAAATTTTAATTCCGCCGAAAACAACACAGACCTTCATACGCACCTGCCCATTCCCCATAGAACTCAGGAACAAAACCAAGCGTCCGAAAAAGATTATTCAGAGTATGCTGCTCCCCATACTCAATGCCAATCAGCGATGAATCCTTCTCAATCAGATCATTCACCCCAATCCGTTGCCATTCACCACGCTTCAGCAAAATAAGACGGTTCAAAAAAGTCCACCCATAACGCTGATTCACAGTAATCTTCGTAATACCAAGAAATCCATTCAGTTGCAACTTCATCTCACCACCATCCATTATACTCCCTTCCAACACACTCTCGTCACGCTCCAACTCAACCAATCCAAACCATTGGCAAAGCTCCAAAAACATCCAAAAAGTACGGTTCTTGTTCTTCATACGTTGGCTCTTCAAATATCGCTCTCGAAGGAACCGCCGGCTCACTTCATCCATACCAAAAACCTTCAAACTCTGCACTTCATTGAAGTTCTCCAAAATGCTCCGATACGACTTCTTCCAAATAGTCTGCCCTGCTCGAGCTCGCACTTGTTTGCTCCCAACTCCCGAAATACAAACAAGACTCTCAATCACAATCTTATCAGACTCGGAAACCACACTTTCATTCACCACACCCACACCAATCAAACTCTCCGCAAGCTCGCTCATCGCAATCCCACACAAAAAAACCCTTCCCACCTCGAGTCCTTTTATAAACACAAGCTAGGAAAGTCGTTATATGTCCGTTATGAATAACGAACGTTACGGAAGTTACAAAACCGTTAAAAATCAAATACACGTTATTGGTGACAAAATGATTTTTGTAAAGTATATAAAGCAAACACTGTACACACATCAATTTTTCAATGACAACATGAAAAAGAAGAAAAACACACCGATTTTAGTCCATAGCAATGGCAAACAGCTGATGGCTAATATCACCAACGCTATCATTAAAAACGAAAACAAACTCTGCAATTTAGATCATATTTTTCAAAAACAATACAATAAATCAAACATAAAATAATCTAATAGAATAAATCTAAACATAAACAAAAATAAGTTGTTATTGTAATATATAATAAACTTGACATAAACTACATATTCTTATTGTAATATACAACAAAACTAACATAAAATACATGATTTCCCGATATCACACATAAGCAACAAACAAATCTGACAGTCCATCCCGAAAAACACACATAAAACAACAACATTCTCCGATTCGTACTCCAATACATATAAATTATTAACCACACAACACTACCATCATCATGCCCACATCACAATCTGAACAAAATACACAAGCAAAAACCAACAAATCAAAATACAATACTATAATACTATACATACTATTCTTTCTATTCTGGCTAACAGCAATCACTGCTTGGTACTACAAACCAGCACCCATAAATAACATAAACAAAAGAAGACAGGATTCACAGGATAAACTCAATATGCCATTCCTATTACATTGGTTCCTCTCAAACATTATCATCGCAATATTCTTCCTCGCTCTGCCTTTAATTCTATCTCTCTATTCTTCCAAAATAATATCCTTATCAAAATTCCAACTTCTCCTCCCAATAACTGTAACATCATTGGTTGCAATAATGGCCTGGTTGCTCTTCGATCCTTTTACAGATAAAAAATCTTCACAACCATATACACAAAACGAACTACTGATTGTCTCAATCGGTGGTATTTTCATTATCGCTTGTTTCATTTTCATCCTATCATGCATATTACTCTGTACTACACAACAACACTCTGACATACAACAAACTCAAATACAAACAGCCACATCCGAATCTAAATACATCCGTTATCAACCTTTAGTAACATTCCCTCTTGATAAATACCCATACATCCATGCATTTCAATAAAAAATATTCAATTGCTGCACTTTTTACTGTTCTCCTTTTTCAAAAAATCTATTCAAAAATCTGTAACATTTGCTGTTTTCAAGTGCTCAATTTCAACCATTCTCAACGCCTCATTTTTTCCTCTTAAGTTGAAATTTTCATTATCAGTAAACTTCCAAAAATTCACTTAAAGACCACCACGAGAACGTCGAAAAGGACGAATTAACTCCAATTTTAATCACATTTCCGGAATGCGTCAAAACTAGCGTCAAAAGACCTACCAGGGGGGGGGGTTTTTTACATATATATAATTTTTTGTATACCCCCTTCCCCGGCGTTAGGGGAGACACGACCGGTCCTGTCGGTGGGGGCCGAGCGGACGTGACTCATCGGGGTCACTGCTGGCAGAAATGCACTGAGGCGGGTCTGCTAAGAGTTCTGCCCTCAGGCCACTGAGCTTTCCGCCTATGTCAATCTGCTGCCCCCAAGGTACGGTTTTGACGGAGACTCTGAATTTCATTGTCCTCGTACTGATTTTTTACTTACTAACTTTGAGTAAAGGACTGAGCCAGTGGTGCCCGTCTCGGCAGATGATCAAACACAGACCGTACGCAAAACGCGGATTTCACCCGTTGAACCAACATATGCTTTACTAGTGTACAAACATCATGTCTCTTTCACAAAACCAAGCTTCTTCGCCTTCTCAAACTCTTGAAGAAGCTCATTCGCTGTCTGCTGTGCCTGCGTCATGCCCGACCCTCCCTGCCAGCACCGTCAGGCACCCTCCCCCTCCTCCTCCCGAGTCCCCCTCCCGCCTCCTCCTCTCGCTTCTCTCTCCCCTCTCCTACCTCTCCTTTCTCGTAGCTCTTGGCCAAGTTGATGTCCCTGTCGATCTTGTTGCGGAACTCGATGTGCTGCAGTCACAGCAAGACAGCAGCAGCGTCAGCAGGCGGGCACAGGCCTCGCACAAGAGACTCACATGGAGCTCGGAGTTTCTCCTTCTGTTGTGCATCTTGGCTGACTCCATCTTAAGCTCGTCTGCCATGCGCTGATACCGATCCCTTCTGCTCTCGAGCTTCGGCTCTGACGCGAGATGATTGTCAGTACACTTATGCCAACGAAAAAACTTGCTTAGCATGGATAAAACGGAAAGGGACAGGCAGGCAAGCCAACAGACACCCAGAAGAAAGCAACACAATCAATCTGGATAAGTCTGTCCAATCAAATACCATCATTTCCTCCTGAGGCGAAATGTAAAAAACTGCCTCTCTCTTCTCTCGCAGCGTTCATCCCCTCCTCTTCCACCTCACGTCTCTGACTCTTGTCCACCTCCTACCAACCAACTAGCCTCACTGACCTGTGGGTGGAACAGGTTTGAAATCCGCAGATGGCGGCAGCGGGTATTCTTTCGGCCCCAATGGATTTGAAAGGGGAAACGTGATCGACCTGCCGAACAAGTCAATGCGTTCTTCTTCTACGCGCAATTTCCTACGGATCGCGACCAGCTTCAACCGATTCAGAAATATCTTCCATCTGCTCAGATGCAGAGTACCGTCTTGTGAAACCATCATCGATCATCCCCTTCAGCTGATCTTGTAGCGCCCACCCGTCCATCAGCGTCGTCGAGAAAGTTCGCAGGCTCGACTGCAGACTCTCCGTCACAGCCTCACTCACACTCCCGCGCCTCACCGTCTCTATCATGCTTCTCATCTTTGCTTTCTTTTCACGTTGTAATGTAGGGAACATCCGGCAGACCTTGCAGCCCTCCACGCAGTCAAGCTCGTACAGCGCCCTCGCAAGGTGCTCGAACTCCTCCTGCCCTCGCCGTCACTTCCTCCTCTCCCTCCTCCGCTCGTCTCTCTGGTCTCTCACCAGGTCGATCTGCTCGTCCCCGTCCACGTCCGTCTGCTCGATGAAGCTGTCCAGTGTCTCATCCGAGATCTCCTTCCCCATCTTGCGGAAAGCATCCTGGATCTCGTTCCTGCTCCCCGTCAGCCCCTCGCGCCCCGCTGCGTGTGCTACTCTACCGGTCGATCTTGCCGCTCTTGTCCGCGTCCATCACGTCATAGATCTCTCTGAGCTTGGCAGAGAACTGCAACACCCCAGGTCAGGGAGGAAGGAGGTAGGAGCGAGGGCGCAGACAAGGAGGGAGGAGAGGGACCGGGAGAGCAAGAGGTAAGGAGGGAGGGAAAGAAGGTAGTAGGGGATCAGTCAATGTCAATACCTCCATCCCGCTCAACCCGCTCAGGGAGCCGAAGAGGGTGGCGTTGGTCGCTTTCAAGGAGGGCACGCGAGTCAGCAGGGACCCAACTTGACTCAGTACGTCCTTGATCCTCGAGCTGGTTGGAGAATCTACAGCAACCACCTTCTCATCTACAACGTGTTCCGATCTGCCAGTACTGCCCCCATGTGAGACTGTCGACGTCGCTTCCGCCTCCTTCGGCCTGTGATCAAGCATCGTGTGTTCCAACTGCTCCACGAGCTGCTTCAGCATCACCCCAGCTCGCTTCAGATGGCTCTGCTTCAGCTGCGAGCACGTGCACGCCCCGCAAGCGATCAGGTCGTGCGGTCGGGGCCTGTGCTCTAGGATCTCCTGCGACCCGAAGTGATCCCCTCGGCTGTGCATGGAGAGCTTGACGTTGTTCTTCCGCTTCTCCACCCGCCCGCGGAGGATGAAGATGATGGACTCCGTGAGGCTGCCGCTCTTGGAGATTCTGTTGCCGTCGCTGAAGGTCACGATCTCCATGAAGGGCTCGATCGTCTTGAAGTCGAAGTCTGCGTCCTGCGCTTTGATGTAGATCGCTGCGAGGTTGCACACTGGCTCTATGACTTCTTTCATCAGCTGAGCGTAGTTGAGCCTTCGCTTCTCCTCCGCAGCCTTGTCGTCGTCCACGTCCTTCTCCGGTGACCGCTTGCATACCGGACAGGTGGCCGGGCAGCGGTACTTGTTCACCTTGCAAGCGATGTGACAAAACTCCTCCTGCAACACACACCTCTCAGTCGTCCCTCTGCCTTCCTCCAGGCTCCCTCCTCCCCACCATGTCCAGCTCCCCGTTCCCGTCCGAGTCGCAGCTCGCTATCCACTTGTCCAGGCTCTCGCTCGACATGGCATGCCCCATCCGAGCAAACGCGCTATGCAGCTCCGACCTACGCCAGTCACTCCCTCCCTCTCACCGGCAGGTCGGATGGTACCGAGAGAGCGAGTTGGACCCGTCGACGTCGATGGACTTGAACAAGTCTTGCACCTTCTGCGCGAACTGCAACCCAAGGGGCTCAGCGTCTGCCCCTGAGAGAAGAGCCGCCCACCTTCTCTGGCGACAGGCCGCTCAGCCTTCCGAAGAAAACTGAGCTTGCTTGCTCCAGGACGCTGAGGGCAGGAAAGGAATGAGCGAGCACAGACAGCATCGCAGAGGGCTTATAGAGAGAGGCTGTGAACAAGGAGAGAGAGAGACTGTAAAGGAGAGAGGGAGGGAGCAGATTCGGGAGTACTATGACCTACCTGCTTCCTGTCGAGAGCGTCCGCGATATCGAGATCTCTTGGCTCGAAATTGTGTGCTCTAATCGTTTCACGCGATTCTGCAAAGAATCATCGTTTTCGTCTTCGCCGAGAAATTTTGAGTTCCGACGAGCTAAGGCCAAAGTGTTTCGCCTTCGTGGGTCGTGAGAAAATCCTCCAGGACTAGAGGAAACTCTTGAGATAGGAGTGAGACCATTCGCAAGAGTCCCAGGGCTGGAGGTCGACGATGAGGGAGCCAGCGGGCAGCTACACTCATGCTCTGCTACCTGCCTTACCGTCCCCGTGAAACCGCAATCGTACTTGCAAACCACCGACGGACTTCGTACGCTCGTGTCGGATGTTCCCGGCCTGCTGCTCGGAGACGAGAACATCTTCTTACATTGTCGACAGTCGGGCTTGCAAGGGATCTTGAGCTTGACCCGCACCATGTGCTCAAACTCCCCCTGCCACCCATGCAGTCCCATCAGCTTCTCCCCCCTCTCGCAGCGTCCATGGCAAGCACCGAGTCGATGTGATCGTCCCGGTTGGTGTCGTAGATGTCCATCAACGCCTCGATCTCCTCCGTGCTCACCCGCTTCCCCATGAACGCAAACGCCCTCGCCAGGTCATTCCTGGATCTCGTCAGCTCGCTGCGTCAGACAGTAGCGGAGTGGCGATACCTCGTGAGGAAGCCGCCTTGATCGGAGTCGAAGCGCTTGAAGGTGAAGGCGATCTTGGATGACAACTGGGGGAGGGAGCGCGAGGAGTCAAGAGCGAGGAGGACAGCGAGCGGGAGGACAAGGAGAGGAGGAGGGGGTCAGTCACGGTGAAGAGTGGACGGGGAGGAGAGGAAGAGGAGACGTACCTCGTCTGTCGGGACGGTAGCGAAATATTTGATGACTGTTTGCTCTGCATCTTCCAAGATTCTGCAGAGGTTTTGTTGGTTGTAGATCAATTTAATTGCGACCATTGGTGACTCACTGCTTGGATCCAGACAACGTACGCGTTACGACTGCTAAGTCACTCGAAAGGCCAGCTTGGAGCTTCTTAAGCCTTTCCAAGTTACTCTGTCCAAGTGAAGGATTTCAGAACGTAAGAAGCTTTGTTGATATAATGCTGGTACCGCTTGCATTTGTGGAATTCAGACAAGAGTAGATACCTTGAAATCCCAGATTTACAAAGGTCTGGAAAAGCAGTAATGTGCCAAAAGAAGATTATCACCAGGCTCGGGTTAGAACTCATCTCTTTCAAGTCTAGAACTATCACCACTCTCTCGATTCATCACATTTCTTGATGCCTTCAAACCTCTCCAAGTTCACACACTGATAATTCACAAGTCCCTTTGAGGCTCCTTCAACGCCACTCTCCTGCCATCCTCCCGGCGCTCCCCAGCCCCCATCCCTGCTTTGCTTCCTACCATGCTCCCCTCCACCCCAACCTCATCATCCTCCCCTTCTCCTCTCTTCTTCCTCGCTGTTTGCTCTATGGCCCCGCCCCCAGCGCCGCATTCTGCTTCACTCAAAACTTGATTGCTGACCCCACCCCTGTACACCCCACACCCAACATCCCACTACCTCTCCCAGTACCTACCCCCATATAACCCATCGATTACCCCCTACTTCATAGGGGTAGTTGCCTACTGTTTGCACTCAGTGAGTACAAGTCCGGAGTCCGGACCCCACCCTCCTGTACGACCGATGTGCCTCCCAATGACCCACACCCCACCTCGAAAAACTATCCATCTGGTCTCTACATTTCCATTAGGAAAGGAGGGGTGGAAAGGCACCAAGACACCCTGCAACCTACCACCTACCCCCACCGGCCCAATCGCTACGTCCAGTCCATCGGGACCGGTTCAGAGGTTGACTACCCCCCTTTTGTCGGTCAAGTGGACTGGTAGCCAGATATTCACATTACAAAATGATGACCCCTACCCATCCTTTGAGCCAGAACCACATGGGAAAGTCAAGGGGGGTCATGCTACCTGCCGGCGGTCACAACTCTCTTTCAGAAGGCTCTCGATAATGCATGTCATCGTTTGGAATTGAACAGCGGAGATTAGAGGCAAAACAAGATGAAGCTTTCCGATCTGACACAAAAAAGGTAGGGGTGATATACACCTTGACCAGCCGCCGAGTTATCAGCGACTTGATCCAACTAGTATATATACCCTTCTGCAAATTTCTGTCACGTTCTTGCCACCATTTATGGACAGAATTATGTAGTAAAGATGTACCTCCTCCTCTGCTGTGATTTTAGGGGTTGGGGTCCGTGCCATAGTGGGTAGGGGTACCAACTGTTCTGGCAACGTGGGTAGTTGACAATAGAATTCTGTTGGAAATGATGGGTAGGGTACTATTTGAAGGGGTAGTTGAGATCATATTTGGATTCGTTTGTGCACACCTGCCCAACACCCCTACCCCCTCGCTTCCGTTTCACAGACCGCTAGAAAATGACTGCAAGGTGGGTACCCCCTCAGACAAGGGAGGGGGTGGGGGATAAAGATAAAAATGACTTTTATGTGTCTTGTCCCATCCCTTTTGCATTCCTCCAGTCCTCCTCTCCTCCTCTGTCAAGCTCTATCTGTATCGAGACCCCCCTCTCACTCCCCCTCACCTTCACACAGCCTATCTGTACATCATCTGTCCTCCTATCTTCCGCTTTCCCCCTCGCTTCTGTTATCGAGCCATTCGTTCGGGGCTGCTGGGATTCGAAAGGACATCGTTGTTTGCGCCAAGAGTGTTGTTTGATAGCAAGATGCCAACCAACTAGCAGCTGGATAGTCAGTCAAGACTAAGGTACACAATAGATATGCCACGATTTGAGGTGGTGCTTCAGGCAGCATGCATTCCTGTCATCAAGGTTTTGTTGATAGCATTTGTCGGAGCTTTCTGTGCCAGGAAAAACGGCAAAATTCTCAAGGAGAGTTCAATCATGGGAATATCGAGATTGATTTACAACATCTTCCTTCCTGCCTTCATCTTCACCAAGCTTACAAAAACCGTCGACCTTCAAATCATCTCCCAGTGGTGGCCTATCCCTGTTTTTGTCGGCTTGAACTTTGCTGCCGGGCTGCTCTGTGGCATTATTCTTCTCAAGTTGTTTCCACAGAAATCGGAGAAGTTTAAAGGCTTAGTTCTTGCCTCATGCGCACTAGGGAACGTCGGCCAGATCCCCCTCGCACTGGTCCCTTCCGCCTGCAACAGCCAGATCCCCAAGTACCAGAACCACGGAGCGAACTGTCTGGCAGACGCACAGGGGATGGTGGCGTTCGGGCTATGGGTTGGGACTATCATGATCTGGACTGTAGGCAAATACTTGATGACCGAATCATTCCTATCGCAGAAACAACCCAAGCAGTACGTGGAGTTCGATCCAGAGAAAGGTGGCAGCGGCGTAGCAGACCTGGAAGTCTCGCTTCAAGCGCAAACTTGTCTCCCGACACGGAGCACGAGAATGCGCAAGAGCTTGAGGCGAGTCTCTCTTGCCAAGGAGTTTCTCGCAAGGATACCCAACCCTCCCTTCGTTGCCACCGTTCTCGGACTTCTGTGTGGTGGCGTCGGATTCTTGAAGTACGGGCTCAGCAACCCCAACTCTGTGCTCGCTCCGGCGTTCGACGTCCTGGAGCAGCTGGGAAGCACCTACATCCCGCTCATGATCCTCCTGCTGGGAGCCAACATGAACGCAGGGGCAGGTGAGAAGGAGGAGGACATCGAGATGCTGCACCCGTTCATGGTGGCTTCAATCATCGCCGTGAGGTTGCTGCTGCTTCCTCTGGTGGGGGTGGGGCTGGTGTACAGCTTCAAGCAGACTGTTGCCCCCTCCTTAGATCCTCTCATCGAATTTGTTATTCTTTTGCAATTCTCTGTTCCAACTGCTGCAAACCTGAGCACCCTTGCCATCATGACGGGGACTTGGCCTGCAAGCGTATCGCGGCTAGCACTGTGAGTGTTGTGCCTGCGTGTTTGCATGATCACTAACATCTCATCTTTACAGGAGCCAGTATCTGGTGGCAGTACCTTGCTTGACTATTGCTATCATGGCGTACATCACCTACACCATCTGATTCTTTCTTGTAGACTAGGAGTATTATCTTGTGAAATGCTATCACTGTCAAAGACTCGGAATCGATACACCTCTCCCCAAACTCAGCTTCTCCTACTATCTTTCATGTACAACTGTTTCCATCGCGGAGCATGAGCGACGGAGCTCGTCTGTTCTTCTCTCCTCTCCTCTGCTCTCTCCTGCTCTCGCGTTGCTCCTTTCGCTCGCATGTGCTGCCCCTGCTTTGTTTCCCTTGCTTTTCGAGAACGGACGGTGAACGTGGGTGGGTCCATCTAGGAACCTTCATTCTAAACCCCCTTAGCTCAAATATTTATTGGATGAGACAATAGTGAATTAAGGTATAGTCTGCACATGACCTTGGGAAGGGCAGGGGTAGTAGTCCAATAGGGTGGGGGGTGGAGGAGGACAGTGGCAGGGGCTGAGCGCCTGCGAGGGAGAGCGACGACGAGACGACGAGCAGGAGGAGGAGGAGGAGCTCTAGGAAGACAGCTCTTGTTGCTAGCAGGTGATGATACCGATCTCACCTGCACGTGTGTTGAGATCCCCGGAAGAGACGTTGGAGGAGGAGAGTGTTGTGTGCGAAGATCTGCAGAGATCGGAGGGTGAGTCAAGATGAGGAAGAACACCAAGGATTCGATAGACAGGGCAGGAGGAGAGGCACTTTTCTTCACCTCATCTCAGTGCCTACACCTGCTCTTTGTGTCTGTCAGAACGCTGATGCTCTCCTTTGTTCTCACAGCATTGTTTTCCGGAGCTCCTTGCGCCTTTGCCAGTTCTCCGGACCAGATGTCGTCCGAGGTGTTTGTCACTCACAACCGACCGCCATGCCCTGAAGTCTTGACATCTTTCCGTGAAGATTCTTTCTACCATCGTCGTCCCTGCCTACAAGGAGAAGCCGAACATTCGGCCATTGACACAGCGGCTATTGGATGTGAGCCGGCTGGGAGGGAGGGGAGGCATGTTGGATGACTTGGTTACAAGGCCCTTCGCTCTCATGGGATGGACAAGAGCACAGAAATTCTCATCGTCGATGACAACTCTCAGGATGGTAGCGAGGAGGCGGTGAACGAGCTTCAGAAGGAGGTGAAGACTTCCCCACCACCTCCTCCTCCCCCTCCCCCTCCCCCTCTTTCTCCTGCTCCCTCACCCGGGAGCATGCAGGGCTTCCCGATCAGAATCTTTGTCCGCAAGACCGAGCGAGGGCTCTCGAGTGCGGTCCTTCGAGGCTTCCAGGAAGCCAAGGGGGAGAAACTGGTGGGCATCAGCCGAGGGCCCTCCGACCCCTCCGCTGACACCCTGCACTTCAGATATGTATGGACGGAGATCTTCAACACCCGCCAGAGAGGGTTCCCCAGCTCCTCAAGGCACCGACGTCACCCTTCCTGTCTCTCTGCGCCCTAACACATCTGACAGGCTCTCGACAAAGCTGACTTCGTGCTCGGGACTCGGTGAGAGACTTGTGTCCCGATCGACCTCTGTCGTGATTCTGATTATGTTGCACAGCTACGGGGACGGCTTTGCCGTTGATCCCTCGTGGCCATGGTAGGAGAGGACGGGCCATGGCGGCTCTTGCTGACGCGACGCAGGTACAGGGTTGTCATTTCTAAGGGCGCGAGGCTTCTTGCTAGACCCCTTACTCCCCTGAGGTGAGAAGCAAGTCACTCCTGCTCTTTTCCTTGCTCCTCCTCTATCTGTAGCTCGATCTCCTAAACTTTCGGTGATTGATTTTCCTCGCAGCGACCCGATGAGTGGATTCTTTGGAATAACAAAAACAGCCTTGAAGGTGCGACATCATGTCTTTTCTCGTTCTTCTCCATTCCTGTTTTTCCTTCCCCCCCTCCCTCCCTCTTTTCCTTTCCCTCAATGTGCTTGCCGTTGCCGCTTGCTCTATAGTCCTCGAACTCTCTCTCGTAACTTCTCAGTCTTTCCTCTCCTCTCCTCATTGCCTCCTTTTGTCTCCAGCGTGGTGCTGGGAAGATTAATCCTGTCGGATTCAAGATCGCGCTCGAGCTCTACGTCAAGGTGAGAATCAGCTTCTGCTGTATCCCCCGACAGCAGCTGACGGTTATCAGTGCGGGTCCAGCAGCCATGAGGAGGTGAGCATCTTCTTCGGCAAGCGGGAGGCAGGCACCTCGAAGCTCACGGGCAAGGTTGGTCATGAAAGCCAGCAGGTCGAAGACAGCGAGGGCTGAGCGTGGCTGCAGGTCATGTTGTACTACTTGGTGCATCTCTTCCAGTTGTACAGGTCAAGTTCGAGAGCATGCTCGTCTCTGGTCTGATGGCAGATGATGGCAGGTACCAGTACCCGATGCTCATCCCAGCTCTGCTGGTTCTCGTCCTCGCCTTCTTGTGGCTTCTTGTCTCCACGTTGTTGGGATGGAATTCAAACAAGGCGAAGTTGTCATGAATAAAACAAAACTGATGACAAACTATGCAAACACCTCAAACCGTATCAAAAGTGAAATCTCAACAGACGCGTTGCTCTTGTCCCATCGCACACTCATAGCGGGATATGAGCTGATACACAGTTGAGAACCTTCCCTGCCTGCCCCGAAGCCTCCTCGTCCCCTTGCTGGCACCTTGACCGTCAGCCCGCAGGAGAGAAGAGAAGCAAAGAGACCTCTAGGAACGAGCGCAACATGCCGATCAACTTCTCGTCCTTGGCGATGGCTTCATGCAGTTGTCTGCCGTGAAAGTCAGCTCCCCGCAGCATTGCTCTCAGTCAAACACGATTTGCTGCCCATGACAATGACAAGGAAGAAGAAGGGAAGAGGAAAGATACGGCACAGGTAAGGGGGCGACGAGCAACGAGCGGGGAGATGTAAGGGAGAGAACCTGTTTCCTGATACGATGCCCCCTAGCACTCTGCATGCTTGCGTGATACACTTCTGATCTTTGTCCTCGTACGCCTGTTGCAGGACTTCCCTGCGCGCAACTTGAATCTGAAGTCGATGATAACTCCCTCAACAGACCTAATCGCTTCGAGGACCCCCGGGACGTTGGCAAGAGCAACCTTGTTCTCATTGTTCCTGAAAGCAATCTTGAACGTGTCACATACACCTCTTGCGTTCTGGGTCAGAGAGATCACTTGAGATGCAGCTCGACACGCCTCAAACCTGCAAATGTGAATCACAACACAGCCAGCATGTTGACGGGAACTTCTCACCGAGCTTGCGCCGAACCTCTTCTCATCACATTCACCAAGTCTTCAAAGATCCCTTCCACCTGATTCATACTCCTTGTCACCACCAGACATGGTCAATCGAATCTTCGCCCGCACCTTTCCGATGACGACTCTGTTGTCTATACAACTCCTTGAGTGCATTACGGCCACCCTCCTGGCATGCTTGTCTGCTTTCGCTCCCTCCTGTCACCTGGTGAGGCAAACAGTCTAGACAACCTGCCGTGCTACCTCAGTTGAGTCCTCCATCAGCATGAATCCGTCTCCCATCATGTACCTCCTGCCGTCAACATGTACAGGCCCATTTTGCTCTGCCTCGTTCTCGCCCTGCCAACCACAATCCTCATTCCCCACCCTCGCTCTCGGCAACTCCAACGAACTACCGTTGATGAAGATTCTTTCCCCAGGAAGACAGCCTTGTCATAATCCGTCATGGCGTTGTGGTTATCGATGGAGACGCCAGAGGTGAAGGAAGTCATGTGGTACAGACTCTCCGCCGCCATGCACATCTGGGAGCAGGACGTCACAGTACGAGAGCAAGGTCTTCAGCTCACGTCTTCGTCGTTGTCGCTCTTCAACTTCTCCGTCGCCTCCTTGATCATCCGCTGCTGCTCCTCTGGCTCCAGATCTCCCTGCACATAGCGCATGTGGCGAGGGATGGGCATGTTCCAAGTGACTGCAGGGCAACACGTGTCACTGAGGCGTGAGGGAGAACGATCGGCATAATCAGCATTTGCGATCTAGTGCAGAAGCAAACAACAGGATCGAGACGCCTCCAGCATGTTGATCTGCTTCCTGAGATCTCATACAATGGAGGGATCTACACGGTTGCCGCGTGGTCTCTCATCCTTCATTATGAGCCTTGACCGAGTCCTCCTCCCCTTACCCCCCCCCCCCCCCTCTCCTCCTCCTCCTTGTCCTCGTCCTCTTCGTCCTCCTCATTCTCATTCTCATCCTCATCCTCCTCCTCTCCGTCGTCGTCGTCATCATCATCACCATCCTCATCCTTATCCTCATCATCCCTGCGTCCTCGCTCTCCCGCTCTCCACCTGACCCTCCCACCCCCCCTCCCAGGTCTCCCGCCATTTGCAGAAGTATCCGGGTGCAACTCTTGTTGGAATTCGACAATGTTTTCGAATGGCAATATTTTGGGTCAAATTTGATTAATATTATCATTTCTAGTAAACTTTCCGAACAATCCCATCCGAGAAGTAAACTGAAATTCCCTAATTGTAACCGGCGCAATCCCAGCGTAACCGCCGGTACCGGCTTTCAACGGGCCCGTCGGATTTGACAAGCCGCACTCCGTACCGTCAGGCATGCGAGGGAGGGAGGAAGGAGCGAAGGAGCGAGAAAGAGAGGAGGAGGAGAGGAGGAGAAAGAGACTCCTCAGGGACTGACTAGTAGGAGGAGTGAATCGCTGGGGCAGCTTCAGAAGCATCACAGTGGTCCCCTGGTTGACTTCAGGCAGGGAGGGATGAACGAGCATGCGCAGGAGCAGGGCTCAGACGAGGTGCAGTACTTCCTCGAGGAGATGGAGAGCATGCATCAGCACCTGGCGACATGGCACCATCGCAACGTGGTCGGCATCGACAATGCGGTCAGGAGCCTGCAGGTGCAGCTGAGCGAGGAGACGGCGAGGAGGAGAGAGGTAGAGACTCTGCTGAGAGCTGAGCAGCGAAGATGCGAGAAGCTGCGGCTGAAGAACAGCATCTATGAGCTGGACATCAGCAGGCTGGAGAGTTTGCTGTGGAATGAGAGAGAAAACAACCTTAGTGCTATGGAGATGTTCCGACGATTCAACGACGAGCTTGCAAGTGTGGAAAGTCTCGCGCTCAACGTGGAGAAGGAGCTGCAGGCAGGGCTGCTCCTGGCGTCTTCCTGCCCTGCCGGTAGAGGAACTTTGGATGCAGTAGAGCCACCAACTGCCGCTACCGGTGCTGTTCGACCGCCAGAGTGGTCGTCGGGAGGGCTGGGCGGGGTGGTCGTCGGGAGTACTGAGTGTCTCCTAGCTCCCCCATCCCCTCCTCCGGGGATGGAGCATGTAGATGTGGAAAAGAGAGGACGAGGAAGCGAGACGGAGCCGAAGGAAAGAGGGACGTTGAAGGGAGAGGGAGGCGTCAATAGGCAAGGAGCTACTGGAGGGGCGACAGGCCCAGCTGAGCGCGAAGTCCAAGAAGATGACCGTAGCTCATCGACGAGTGCAACGCCCTCGCTGAAAGGAATCTACAAGAGCGACGGCAGCAGCTCACGGGAGTCACCGTCTGCGAGGCAGCATGAGAAGAGAGTGACGCTGGGAGGGGCTGACGTGCGAGTCTTTCACGATCTGAACCATTCCTCCTCTACCCCAGCGATCCATGGCACAGGTCCTTTCCCGCTCCTCCCGCTCCTCCCCCTGCTCCCCATACTCCCTTGCTCCCCTTGCTCCTCCTGCTCCTGCACCTCTGACTTGCTCATGCTTAGCAGCTCAGTCCCCGGAGAAGCAGAGATTCATCAAGATGAGTGACCTCAGGGTGGCGTCGGAGGAGACGAGGAGCGATCGGTCAGATCTCTGCCGCCTCCTGCGTCAGTCGTGACCTGCTGTTTGCAGCACGTTCATGCTGAACGCCGTCAAGAGGAACGGGCTCGCGCTGCAGTACGCGAGCAGCAGGCTGCAGGGCGACAGGTGGGGCTCCCGTGCTTGTGCTCCTTGTGACGTGATGGACAAGGGACGTGGTGCTAGCTGCCGTCTCCATGAACGGCCTCGCCCTCCAGTACGCGAGCGACGAGCTGAGAAACGACAGGTGAGAAGAGGGAGCGCGTGCTTGTCGTGACGTAGCGGCAGAGACGTTGTCATGTCCGCCGTGAAGTCTTGGGGATATGCGTTGGAGTACGCGAGCGATGAGTTGAGGTGAGAAAATCCCTGCCCCTCCTGTCTTTCCCTGTCCAGCACCTCCCTTCCCCTCTTCCCTCCCTTATCGCTGCCTGAAAAAACTCTCCTATCCTCCTCCTCCCCTTCCTTCTGCTCCCTCCCCGCCCATTTCTCCCCCACCCTCTTCTCCTTCCACATGATCACCACCAGTGTTGCTGTCATCGTTCATGTCGTGACATGGGAAACTTTCATAACTTGCTGCGACCAGAGGAGATCGCGACGTTGTCTCAGCTGCTGTCCAGCAGAACTCCGCTGCTTTCTTATTCGCATGCGCGTCCATCAGGTGGGAGGGGAGGAGCGGGAAAGAGGATGACGCTGGCCTGGCAGGAACGACCAAGAGTTCATACATTCCCTTGTGGAGCGCGACAGCCACCTCCTCGGCCTCGTCGACTCCTCGCTCTTGTGAGCATGCTTGTTCTTCCAGGTTCCAAGGAAGAGATCGAAAAGTGAGAGAGGAGGGAGCAGGGAAGGGGAAGGGGGAGGAGGGAGGAGGGAGGAGAGACTGCAAGGGGATGACGGGAGGGAGCTGGAGGGGGAGGAGAAGAAGGAGAGATATAAAAGACATGGAAGAAAGAGCCAACGTGAAAGTAGTGAGGTATCAATGAGAAACAAAGTCAATGAATAGGAACAAGATAAGTATGAAATGAATGAAGTGAAAGACAAACGAGCACATCATGGATGTTCGTCGTATCAAACGTGTATGTCATCCATGAATATCAACATTGGGCTTGTCCTGCTCCGTTACAAGATACCACAGCAGTCTTCGAACCATCCTGCAAGAAACTTCAGCTGACTTGTGGGCTGACGGATGAGCGACCGGCGGACTGACGGACAGACTTGTACATCATCTTGGTCTGTAGACGAAGTGAGAAGGGCAGAAAAGCGAGGTAGTACATGTCTCAAGGGGAGGGAAGGTGAGGTCAGATGCGATGCGATGCGTGGAGAGGAGAGGAGAGGAGAGGAGAGGAGAGGAGAGGAGAGGAGAGGAGAGGAGAGGAGAGGACTAGACGTATACCTGGAGGGATAGTTTGTTCGACTGCAGGACAAGATCTTCAAGTTTTTGTCCCCTGGCAGCGCAAGGCACGGAAACGAAACAAGGAGGAGGAGGAGGAGGAGGAGGAGGAGCAAGACAGTCAAACATCATTCGCCTTACTCGCAATCTTTACCTCTCTAGCAGTGCGTCAATAGATTTCTGCAAGATCTGAAAGAGATTGTCATGAATTTTTCTCTCTTTCCAAACCTCCATCATCTTCCCCCACCTCCCGGCCCCCGCTACTCCCCCACGTTCCCTTGCTGCCTCCCCTCCCTTGCTTCCCGACTCCTCCTTTCATCGTCTATCTCCAGTCGCTCTTCCCTCTCCCTCAGCATCCACCACAGCTTACGTGCTTCGTTTCATCTATCTCTCGCTTTAGTCTTTCAATCTTGTCTGTTGCCGCTGGGTCCTGTTACAGAAAGAAAATGATATTATCATCGTCATCCTCCTCCTCATCATCATCATCATCGTCATCTTCTTCTCCATCATCATCATCCTCTCCATCATCATCATCGTCATCATGATCGTCATCATCAACCTGGTACTTCGATAGCATGTCTTCCAATTCCTGCATCGACCAGTCAGCGCCGATAATCAAACTTTCCCTCCTCAACACAGCGACTTCATTCCTCACCGGAAATTCCATGCAACCATCTCTTGACGACTGAGAAATGCTGTCTTCTGTGTACTGAGACTGAAACTCCTCCTGTATCTCCATTAGCCACCTGCCAACGGAGCAGCAGCAGCGATCGCGGACCAGGATCGACTCAACTAGATTGATGGCAACCCGCTGGGGATATTCCTAGACAACACTTGCTTCACTCGCACATCAGCTCCACCACCATCCTCTCACAGAGTCTGTTATCAGCGTGCTTGCCAGCCCACTGTGCTGGCTGTAGACGTAACCTGCCCGTTGAATCATCGCCCCCCCCCCCCTTTTACCTCCCCTCCCCTTACTCACAGTAACAAACTTTGCCATGTATGGTCGGGGTCCAACCCCTGGGGGCCATCAGAACCAGTCACTGACCCATCGCAGACAGGACATCATCGGTCACTGGTGGAAGTCTCCTGCCCCCCGTCT
>NW_005434619.1:19169-69104 GCF_000315625.1 Guillardia theta CCMP2712
TTCCTCCTCTCCCCCCTCACATTCTCCTCTTCCCCCTCAACCTCCTTCCTCCTCTCTACCTCGCGCTCTTGCTCTCCCTCGTCACCCACATCCCTTCTTGGCTTTCGTTGTCTTGCCCTCCTTCCTGTCGATTGCGCACTTGCTGCTCTTGTTTGCTGTCACTCAGCGGTTTCTCAGCGGTCAACTCCTCCTTCTCGCGCCTGCTCTTTGCCTCCTTCGTGACTTCCGACGAGCAAGTGCATTCCTCCCTGCAGGTGAAGGAGAAGGCACGAAAGAAAGATGGGGAGAGGGAGGAGGAGGAGGGAGGACGAAGGGGGCGAAGAATCAGGGAGGGAGGAGGGAGGAGTGAGTGAGTGAGTGAGTGAGTGAGGGAGGGAGGGAGGGAGGGAGGGAGGGTGGGTGGGTGGGTGGGTGGAGGAGGGAGGGAGGGAGGGTGGAGGAGGGAGGGAGGGTATGAAGGGGCAATGTCTTTTCGCTTCATAGGATCAGAGTCAAGTACCTCTGAGATCGTCGGGTCGTCATGACTCCATCGTCTACAACAGCACACATCACTGCTCGCCTCCTTCCCCTCACGCCAGCATCACGTCACAGAGGCTGAGATCAGCCCTCCTCCTCGCAACCGCATCACCTTGATCAGATCAGGCGAGCATGCCAATGAGCAGAGCAGAGACTCACTGGACGTTGTGCTAGCGGCATCTTCGATTCCTGAGTTTCAAACCTCAGATCCCTGGGATCGGGTAGCACGGAGTACCAGAATTGCCGATGTTGCCTGCTGTGCATGCAAGAGCAGCACGAGGCAGCAGAGAAGAAGCTGCGCCATGCAGGACAAGCAGATGCTCTTGGCCTTCATCCGCTGGAAACCTTCCCTAGAGATTTCAACGCAAGTTTCAGCTCTACTGTTCATCCATTTCTCCGTTCTGCTGAGATAGATATTTTGTCTCTGCTCTGCTCTGCTCTGCTCTGCTCTGCTCTGCTCTGCTCTGCTCTGCTCTGCTCTGCTCTGCTCTGCTCTGCTCTGCTCTGCTCTCTTCGTCTTGCTTGCTCCATTCCCTATAAGCACCACCCCACCTCCTTCTTTTCCTCAAAATTACCCCACCCTTCCTGTTCATTCCAAAAATCATTTTATGAGATCCCTACCCCTACTAATGACCTGTCAATAACCCCTCCTTCACCCTTTATACCCCTACCCGTATCTCTTTCTGACCAATACCCCTTATACGAATTACACCCCCACCCCCCCTTGTTACAGGCTATCACCCCACATGATCCATATGTCGAGTGGCCCCACCCCCACCCCCTGCTTCTACTATCGTCCACCCCACCTTGGCTGCCACAATGTCTCCCGCACCACCCCCCTCTCACTACCCCTGTCAACTACCATCAACGCCCTACCAGGTGCAAGATCTTCACCCCCCTACCCCACCTTTGACCTTTTAGTACCCGCCCCCTCTTCAGTAGACGGGGCGGCGGCCACTTGTACAAAGGACTGAGGGGTAGGGTATATACCACTACCCATGTCTTGGTGTGACAATAGATCTTTTTATACTGGTGGGTAGTATCACCCACCCTATGAAACAGCTTTTATAAGTCTGGAGAGCGAGTTATTTGGTTGCTGCTGCAGCGAAGGACAGGGCAAGAGGAGCGAGGAGCGACAACAAGGAGAGGGGAAGAGAAGAGGAAGAAGGAGAGGGAGAGAGGAATAGGAAGAGGAAGAGGAAGAGGAGAAAGGAGAGGGAGAGGGCAAGGAGAGGATAGTGCAGGGGACGGCGAAAGGTTAACAAGTTCAGGAGTCGTCACAGCTCCTGCATGGTTTTGTGGGCTTGTTCGCCAGGACCGTTAGAGCGCGGGGGCAAATTGAAGGAGGAGGACGAACGAAAAGGGTTCAATTGCGCTTGAGGTTGGGAGGAAGAAGGAGAATCAAAGCAGAAAGTTGAAACATCTTGTTAAATCAGTGCTTGCATTGAGATCGAAGTGGTAGTCTTGTCGCGGTAGGGGCATGCGGGCCGGCTGGAAGGATCTCCCGTCCTTGTGAGGGCTTGTTTGCGAGAGCTAGATCAACGTCGACATCATGAGCAGCGATGAGACCACGAGCGAGCAGCCCGCGCGGCCCATCATCACTGAGAAGTACAAGCTACTGGGCAAACTCGGGCAGGGGAACTACGGGCACGTGTACCTGGCGCAGGACCTGGAGACGAACGAGAAGGTGGCAGCCAAGGTTCTCTTCAAGAAGCCTTACTGGAGCGCGACCGAGTTCCAGACGCGGGTGGCAAAGGAGGTGACGGCCCTGCAGCAGGTGCATCACAGGAACATCATCAAGCTGTTGAATCACTTCCGAGATGAGAACGACGAGCGGTACTGGGTCATCATGAAGCTCGCCACGGGAGGAGAGCTCATGGACAGGATCCTGCACAGGTTCGAGAACGGGAAGGGATACACGGAGGCGGAAGTGAGCAGGATCATCAGCGATGTCCTGTCTGCCCTGAAGCACATGCACGACCGGCGGATCGTCCATTGCGATCTCAAGCCGGAAAACATCCTCTTCGAAACGCCAGACGAGGACAGCAACCTCTGCATCGTCGACTTGGGCTTCGCTTCCCTCTGCGAGGACGGGGAGTTCCTTTCCAAGTTCCAGGGCACGCTGGACTACATGGCGCCGGAGCTGCTGGGACGAGGGCAGAGACGGTACAACGCCAAGGCCGACGTGTGGAGTGTGGGATGCTTGCTGTACGTGCTCCTGTCGGGAGCTCTTCCCTTCCGCAGGCGATGGTCGGACTGCGACGCGAGGACAGCTGACATCCGAGTGCGGGACCTGATCCTCAAGGGGCAGGTAGACACTGAGAGCGGGCCCTGGCAGTCAGTCGCTCCTGCAGCGAAGCAGCTCGTGATCTTGATGCTCTCTAAGGACCCTGAGCGCCGCCCGAGCGCTGCCGAGTGCCTCGAGAACGAGTGGCTGAGGGGAGGAGCGCCGGCCAACGACCTGTCAGACCGAGTCCTGCAGGAGCTGAGAAGGTTCAACAGCAGCCGAGGGTGCGACAGTTACTCGTCGCACACCATCAGTGGGATCGTGACGCACAACGCGTCTCCCTCCGCCCTCGCAGCGATCTCTGCCCAGCACTCCGCCAACTCAGTTTCGCATGCCAACATCCTCGCGCGAGAGGGAGGGATCCAGCCCCTAGTCTCGCTGGGGTACAGTAAGGATGAGACGGAGAGGAACAGCGCGGCACAGGGGCTGGCGAACCTTGCCATGAAGACCGAGTACCAGCAGAGCATCGTGGATGGAGGAGGAATCCGCCTCCTCTGCTTCCTTGCGCTGGCCGATGGCTCTCCTGCACAGAAGTTCTCAGCTGCATTGGCATTCAACAACCTTGTCAGCAACTCCGTCCTCCGTCTCCCCATCGCTCTCGAGCATGAGAGGTACGATGCTCACGAGGGGGGCAGAGAGCCAGCTCAGGTGATCCCCGTCCTTGCCAAACTGGCCACGGACGCCATGGGGAAGGATGGGGAGAAGAGAACGCTCCTACAGGCGGTCTCAGCTCTCAGCCAGCTGGCAAGGGAGGCGTCTCTGCACGACAAGATCCAGGAGGCAGGAGCCCTCCCCCTCATCATGTACTCAGCTGACCCTCAGCTGCGCTGCCCCCTGTCGTTCCGCAAGACGGCGCAGAGCGCCATCGAGTTTGTCCTCACCGTCGCTGTCCCCGATGGGACGCAGGCGGTGGAGCGGAGGCTCCGAGCGCTGCAGTCGAGGGCGGAGCTGAACGACGCTCTTGCGCGCGACCACCAGAGGAAGCAGATGCTGCTCATGCAGAAGAGCTGCCGGGATGCGACTGCCTCGGACAAGCTTGCTCCCTTGGGGATGGGGGAGACGACGGGGAAGAGACCGTGCGAGGCCCTCAGCTGGGACAGCGACGGCTATCACCAGGAGCCGTCACGCGCCATGAGCATGGATAGCCCGTCGAGCTCTCCGGGGCTGCACCCGTCACAGGCGGCATGGAACCACTACCCCGCTGGGTTCTGGGAGGAGGCTTCAGGGATCGAGCAGGACGAGAGACAAGCCAAGGTCGCTGCTGACTGGGCCGCCGCATGCATGCGAGCGCTGGAGCAGCTCGAGAAGAGCCCTCACCTCAAGGCGGCACTAGCGCAGATCGGCATCGCCACATTGATCCCTACCCAGGTCGCGCTGTCGCCTGACTCCGCTCAGAGCTCAAGGAGTTCAAGCACGTAGGACAGCGGGCAAAGTAGAGGAAGGGGAGTTGCGGGGAGATGTAGGAAGAAGTTCAGGGTGAAGGGAAGTTGGGAGAAGGAGCCTGGAGAGCCTCCTCGGAGGAATGAGGTGTGGGGATCTAGTGTGGAGGGAGACTCGAATGTGGAAGGCGGAGGAAAAGTAGGTGATCTTGTGGTATGAAGAGAAACAAAAAAGTGAATGACCGATGTCAATCAACTTGGCAAATGGAATCCGCTAATGAATCGAAAAGAATCGCGACTTTGAGAGCTGGCCCACTCAGCCTGACGGTGACCCGTTGAGTCACTGCCTCTCTGTGTGGGCCGGGCCCGCCGGCCGTTCGCCGGGTCACTGAGAGTCCCGGCGGTCCCCGGTCCGTCCTCGCAGTACACCAAGCGTACGGTTTGTGTCAACATGGAATAGGGTGGGGGTGATCAATAATTTTTCCTGGAGTGGGTAGGGTATAACTTGGACCCTTATGAAATAGACTTTTTGGTCTCAAGATGGGGGTATTAGTGTCACGGGGTAGTTTAGGAGGGGTAAGGTATATTTTTGAATGGGGGTAGGGTGGCGAGATGAAAGATGGAATCTGAAGGGGGAGGAGAAGCAGACTCGGAGAGAGGAAGAGAAAGAGAGAGAGAGAGAGAGAGAGAGAGAGAGAGAGAGAGAGAGAGAGAGAGAGAGAGAGAGAGAGAGAGGAGAGAGAGAGAGAGAGAGAGAGAGAGAGAGAGAGAGAGAGAGAGAGAGAGAGAGAGAGAGAGAGAGAGAGAGAGAGAGAGAGAGAGAGAGAGAGAGAGAGAGAGAGAGAGAGAGAGAGAGAGAGAGAGAGAGAGAGAGAGAGAGAGAGAGAGAGAGAGAGAGAGAGAGAGAGAGAGAGAGAGAGAGAGAGAGAGAGAGAGAGAGAGAGAGAGAGAGAGAGAGAGAGAGAGAGAGAGAGAGAGAGAGAGACAGACAGACAGACAGACAGACAGACAGACAGACAGACAGACAGACAGACAGACAGACAGACAGACAGACAGACAGACAGACAGACAGACAGACAGACAGACAGACAGACAGACAGACAGACAGACAGACAGACAGACAGACAGACAGACAGACAGACAGACAGACAGACAGACAGACAGACAGACAGACAGACAGACAGACAGACAGACAGACAGACAGACAGACAGACAGACAGAGACAGACAGAGGAGGAGGGAAGGGAGCGAGGAGAAAGGGAATGGGGAAGAGGGATCATGGGGAAAAGAGAGAGTTCAAAGAGTAGTTAGAGACAGTGACGATCATGCAAAGAGGAAGAATTGCAAACTTTTCTTGTACTCTCTTCCAAACTGTCCCATGTATCAAAGATTCTTTTGTTGATGGAGTGAGGGCAAACAAGGAAGATGGGAAAATATGCTGCGATTCATCCCACAAGACATGACAACAGTGACTTTTGCTGTGCTTTGATAGACACCGCAGGGTCGTTGTTCGGCGTTTGACAAAGCTCTCAGTTCAAGTTGGAGAAGATGTACAACGACGAGACTCACGTATCTTATGCTAGTTTGCGGAGTGAAGGCACTTCAAGCACAGGTCCCTTGCCCACACATGAACCGTTCCTGAAGCAGCTCACGTCAGTTTCAGGGAGTTACGAGAAGGAGACAGGAATGTACAACTCGTCCGAAGAGTCGGAGGTGCCCTCAAGAGCTGACTTGGAGGACGAGGGTGAAATGGATCCGAGGCATGTAGAAGACATTGTGCTGAGGCGTGCGGACAAGTACAAAGTGCCGATAAAGATCCCTGACGTTGGAATTCTGGGGGACGATGTGCCTGGAGATTCTTTCGATAGGATCGCATCCTCCTCTTCCGCGTGCTCCAACATCTTCCACGCGATCCTGCAGCGATATCACATCTCGCAGGACTACGTTCGCTTCTGCTTGCAGTCACTCGGTACGTGCGGTCGACGCCTCTGAGTCGTCTCTGACTACTGGTGGGGGAGCAGCGAGCCGGGACGTGAGGGGACTGACGTCGTTAGAGTACGACATGCAGGTCGAGAGCCTCGCACGTCAGCTCGATGTACGACTTCAGTCCCGTGGCTCCCTCGGGCTCATCCTCTTGTCCGTCAGGTATCGGACTCCCACGTGCAAGAGCTTGTGAGAATAGGGGACCAGCAGCAAGAAACACTCCTGCTCTTGCAAGAGGAGGTTCAGAAGAAGGTGATGGAACAAGGAGACCCCCGTGATTACTGATAGCATGCTCACAGGAAGGACACACTCAGTTCCGACTGAAGAACATGGAGGCCTACCTTGGAAGTCTGCTGGAGGTGAGGGCTGTCACGTCCAGTCCCTCGGCCTCAGAGGTTGTGCAGGAGAAAGATCAAACCATCCGATCTCTCCAAGAGAAGATGGAAAGCTTGGAAAACGGGTGAGATTGACCCAAACTTTGCGTCCTCGATCTGACCTGACGCCTTTCCCCCTTGACAGCATGGAAGCAAAGGCGGTAATGGACCATGTCTCTAGATGACTCTTTCTTAATGAACCTTTCGTTGTGCTAGGAGGAAAGAAACGCACCGGACGTCGAGAACGAGTATCAGCAGCACATCACGGTATGTAGTCTCCACGTTATAACGTGTGTCTGCTACCACCAAGAGCTGACCGCTCTCGCCCAGGCGCTCGAGCGGGAGCTGAATGAAATCAAGGCAGGAGCATGATAGGAGGCGCTCCCGTCGTGCTCTGACGCTGTTGTGTCCCCCAGCTGCATGCGAAGGAGATGGAGAAGCAGGGGGTGGACCTTCAGCTCCAGACGGTCATGGTGAGTCCTCAAGGCTACCCGACATTTGCCATGTGACATGGGAGCAGGTCACCGAGAACGTGCACAAGATGAGTCTAGAGCTTCAGCGAGAAATCAAGAGGATAATGTTCATCCTGCGCTCCGATCACCTCGAGCAAGACAATGTCGTCGAGCAGTTGCTGGTGAAGGCGGCAGACCAGGCGATCGTCTCCCATGGCTCCCCCGCGGCAGCTGACGGCCTTCCCTTCAGGTGGGGCTCATACAGTACGTGCTTGACGAGGCTCATGACCGAGCGACCGCGTCCGAGGAGCATCGAGTTGGAGCTCAGCAGAGTCCCAGAGCCCGAGGCCACACGTCGATGGCTGGAGGGGAGGAGGAGGAGCCTTCCGTTGTCCATGGGGACGAGGAGGCGGGTCAGCGTTCGAGGTCAGGCAAGCTTCTGCTCCTGATGTGCAAGTGACGTCGCCAAGAAGCTCGGAGCTGGACGACGCGAGCATGAGTGCGTTTGCAAACTTGCAAGAGAGGTGAGGAGGAGGAGGGATCAACGTCACGGTTGTGACATGTACAACAGGCTAGCGAATGCTGAGGTAGGGTTCTGTCCATCGTGCCAGCTGGTTGACATTGATAGGCTATCTACGGGAGCTACATCTTCGGGAAGGCTCTCTTGCGGTATCCGGTCAAAGGTGACCACACTACGACAAGCAGTCTCATCATCGCTAACTGCCGCCTGTCTAGACATGTCCCCAATATCTCCGCCACCGTCATTCCGCGGTTTCGAACAACAAGAACAGCCGACACAGCAACTGTTCTGCTAGCAACCAGCGTAAAGACCAGCGTAACAACGTCAGGAATGCTCACGTCTACATTCCAGCCTCAGAGTTTTGTCATAGAAATCTCTTGTGCTCTGCTCCAAACCACACAACAAGTTGCAAGTTAGAACCCCGGTCAAAGGGTGCAGAAAGGGACGAATCCTCTTTGCAAAGGAAACGCACTTGGCAGCTGGGGATGAATGATTGCAACAGCATTTCGACTCCACCACACAACAAGTTTGTGCGAATGCACTCTAGAATGCTCTTCTACAGTTTCATGACAATGAGTCCGTCTAGTGGGCCGCCGAATTGTCCACGTCGTACTGGTGCAGGTGCTGTTTGACACGAAGCGTCAGGCATGAAACGAGAACATCATCTTCACCAAGGGGTGCTTGGTAGCAACCACGTTCCTGGGTGGAAAAAGGGAGCCATTATTGCACAACCCGACCTGTTCCATCTTGTCAGCTTGTCTTCGATTCCATCAATTCGCAACAGGTACCACTGCTGTGCTGAAGGCGAACAGAGGACAGGCGATCATTGCCATCCTCACAGAGCCAAACCTCGCTCCAACCACTCCACTTGCAGCGCAGGCACCAATCACGTGGTTCAACAGGTCGTCCTTCCCGCGAACCGACTCGCTCGCTGCTGCTGTCGCTGTGTATACTCCTCCGACCGCTGCGACTGTGACGGTGGACGTGACCATGTTCGATAACATCTTTGGAGAGATTGCAATCTTGCCCGTGCCGGCCTGCCTCTGTAGAGCCAGACCGTCAAGAATTTCATACATGAAACGCATGAAGGCAAGAGACAAATGGCGGCTTCACCAATCACTCTTCAGGTACGGCCCCCCCTCCCTCTTCCCCTCCTCTCCCCTCTCCTCACGCCCTCTAATGCTTGATATCATCAACAGAGTCAGACGTTTACCTCGCCCAGAATAGCATTGACGGTCCCCACCATCAATCCAATCATCCCCCCGCTAGCGGTAGCCCCACTGATCTTCTCAAAGTTGCTATGCGGAGTTAGACGGGAATAGACGATGAATCGTGATGATACCTCGGCTCAGTCATGGCGTTGGGACGATGTTCCTGCTTTCATGGCAATATCAAGAGCCGAACATTGGAAATGAACAGGAAGAGAAAACAACGAGTTCGCGTAAGAACACAACCGCAATCTCATATCCATGAGAAATCTGGAAATTTTGAGCAACATGATCTCATTGAATGCCAATCGAGGTTTGGCTACAGTTTTTCTCTACATTACTTCATGAAATACCCTACTGTCTCTCTGCTTCTGCAGGCTCATCTCTCCTCTACCACTAACATCTCCTCCTCTTCCTCCTCCTCCTCTTCCTCCTCCTCCTCTCCATATTCTTCTTTTCTACCCTCCTCCTCTCCATATTCTTCTTTTTCTACCCTCCTCCTCTTCATATTCTTCTTTGTCTTTCTATCCTCCTCCTCTTCATATTCTTCTTTGTCTTTCTACCCTCCTCCTCTGCCTTCCCCTTCTTCTTCCCGCATTGTTCCCCTGTTGCTTTCCCCGCTTGCCTCCCCTCTGCCATCTCCGCGACCTCTCCTCCACCCCTCCTCAAGGTGTCCAAATGTACCCCAAGAATACTACCCCCTACCCCACTTTTTGATTCACATACCCTATCTGTCAGTATCAGATACCCCTCACTATCCATTGAATCTCTATCAGACCTGCGACTAGTACCCTACCCACCATCTATCCCTTTCACTCACCACCCTACCTTTTTTCAATACACCCCCTTGTCTTCAAAAAACATCACCCCTACCCCGTCAGATCGGTTCCTCCCACTCTTCCCCATATGATTACTACTACCCCATCAAAGATCCATCTCATTGGGGGTGATGGTACCCACCCCCCCACACTATCACCCCTGCAAATTATATAGTGCTGTTCTCCGATGACCCGTACATCGTGAGTAGGTCTCAACCCCTGGAGGTTTGGAGGTACTCCTACACAATTTGAGCTCAAAATTTTGAAATTGAGCTATAAATCTGAAATATTTCATGATTGCAATGAATATAATTTTATATCAGTGCTTATGAGTTATACGCATATTATGTATAATTATGTATAAACTGCAGATGCATACCCCTTCGCCTCAATGGCGGCATGCAAGGAGGGGGGGAGGAAGCGGCAGGAGGGGAGCGGGTCATGGCGACGAGGGGAGAGGAGGCCTAAGTCAAGACATGCAGTATGATTGTTGACATTACTGCGTCTTGACGACGCTTTTCGTACGGTATCAGCATTCCACGGGCGATACAACCCTTGTCGAGTGGTGCCTTCGGCAGTAGGGGCCAGTCTTTGATATGAAAGTGCCTTTGCCTGAAGACAGAGCGTGAAGAGTGTGAAAGAACTCTCTAGAAGCATTGATAAGACAGGTTGAGAGGAGCCTTTACTTACTTGCACTCTGAGGTTCTGCCTTGATACAACAGATCCACCAAGATGCATACCGACCAGGAGCTGGCGGAAAGGGAGTACACGAAACACTTCTCCCAAGAGAGGATCTGGCTGAGGAACTTCGTCAGGAGCAGTTATTTTGCATTCATCATCTACGCGCTCATTTTCTTCAACACGATACTGATAGCGTTGAACGACATCAAAGATGACTACGATCCCACTTCAAGGCTCAAGGACGTGAACAAGATTGCTGATTGGCTGATCGTCTCTGTCTTCACCGCCGAGATGTTCCTGAAGATGGCAGCCCTTGGGATCGGCTTCAGGCCTCCTCTCTCCCGCAACGTCGACCCCGAGCTGGCTGGATACTTTGCGAGTGCATGGAATCGGCTCGACTCGTTTGTTGTGCTGATGAGTTGGATCTTGATCCCCATAGCCAACGTGAGCGGGTCAGGAGTTAAGAAGTTGGTGCAGATTTTCCGTCTCACTCGCCCCCTGCGAGCCTTGAGAGAGCTGCGCAACCTCAAGGGAGTCTCGGCCCTGATCGAAACCTTCCCGGTCAGCATGGCTTCGTTCTTCGACGTCACCTGCCTCCTCCTGTTCTGCCTCGTTGTCTTCGCCACGCTGGCGCTCAACATCTGGGGCCTCGAGGGCAGGTTCAACGCGAGGTGCGTCGTGGATTCGACGGACAAGACCAGGAGCCTGCAGGTTGCCGGTTTCCTTCAAATGCCATCCCCTGTGCTCTGCTCGGGGTCGAACTGCTCTGCTGGATTTCACTGTTCCTGTACTCCTCTCGTGCTCTCTGACGGCTCCATCGCGCGCAAGCCTTACGAGTACACCGACCCGCTGACGGGAGACGTCGGCTGCCTGAGGCAAGGGACCTCCCAGCCATGGACCAACGGGATCGAGACGGTCGACCCCGTCTGTCCTGACCTTGGCTTCTCTTGCTGGAACAACGTGGGGTTGGGAATGTACACAGCCTTCAAGGCGGTGACGCTTGAGAACTGGTCACAGCTGATGTGGTGGGCTCAGGACGCAGGCAACCCCACTGTCGGATGGATCTTCTTCCTCTTCCTCGTTATCCTTGTCTCGCTCAACATCCTCAATCTGTACGTGGCGTGTATGAGCAACTCGTACAGGATCGTGAAGATCCGCAAGGAGGAGGAGCTGCAGCTCCAGCAAGAGGAGGAGAAGCTCGGCATCCATGAGGGGATCGGTGGGACCGAACTGCAGGAGTTGGACGACCCGCTGCTTGCAGGGGAGAAGAAGGTCACGTGGAAGGACAGGTTCCAACAGCTTCTGGAGCTGATCACAGCGGACTATCAGATAGCACAGAACCAGGAGGTTCTGAATCCGCTCTCGCATGCTCTGAGGAGGATGTTTCTGTATCCCAACAGCGTGGACGAGTGCGGCAACAGGATCCCAAGCGCGATCGAGAAGATGGCGAGAGACAGGGAGATCGCGATCACGTGGGGGCCTGAAGTGTGCCGCTTCCGAATGTACGCGCTGAGCAGCGACGTACAGCTGCTTCCCGAGCTGAGAGTCGAGGGCGAGGAGACGAAGAGCGGCGGCAACGAGCCGTGGGGAGCGAGTTCTTCGGCTGATATGACTGAACTCCTTGAGGAGGGTGTGGACTCTACGGTGAACAAGGTCGAAGTCCGAAACGTCCTCCTCAAGTACAAGAGGCTGGTGGAAGAGAGGGAGACAAACTTCTCGCTGTACGCTCGGATCGAGCCTGTGCCGTACGCTGATGTGTTCATCCTGTCTTGCATCGTGATCAATGCTGCGAGTAGCTGCATGGACCATTTCTCGGGGGCTCCTGTCCCCACCAAGTTCCCGGCAAGCCTCTCCTGCTGCAACCCTGAATGTACAGTGAGGAGCGACATCCAGTGCCCCAGGGGGTTGGAGCAGATGAGGTCAGTCTGGTTCAACGTGATTTTTGCCTTCGAGCTCATCTTCAACGTCTTCTTCACGGTCGAGGTCGGGCTGCGAGTCTTGTCCTGGTGGAGCTTCCGCATGTACATCCTGCATCAGTATCCCTCCAACGTGATCGACTTCCTGGTCGTCTTCGTCTCGGACGTCCTCTTCCTCCTCCAGTTCGTTGTGGGCAACCTCTTCAACGCCTCCCTCCTCCGGTTGATACGGCTGACGCGATTGATCCGTGCCCTCAAGTCCATCAGGCAGATCGAGATCGTGTTCAACGTCATGAGCAAGGGCTTCGCCGCCTTTAAGATCTGCATCTACGTCTTCCTCATCCTCCTCGGCTGGCACATCCTCATGGCCCTGTTCGCCATGCAGCTCTTCCGATGCCCTGTGCAGGACAGCGCTGTCTGCTACCGTGTCAACGCCTCCCTCCCCTGCCCGAAGTTCTGCTCGCAGGAGATCCAGGGCGAGTGCTACTTCACGTACAACGAGCTGTGGGATCACTGCCCATGGTCTCCCCATCAGAACTTCAACACGTTCGCCAATTCTATCACCCAGTTGTTTTTTGCCACCACCACCGACGGGTCGTTCACCAGTAACATGCAGAGCGCGATGCGGAGCAGCGATTCGGTCTTGCCAGGCCTCCTCTTCTTCCTCGTTTTCTACTTCATCTCCTTCTACGGCATCACCAACCTCCTCATCTGCGTTATCCTGGACGAGTTCGAGCCCTCGGACAAGCTCAAGGCTGAGCTGCAAGTGGATGACTTCAGGAAGAAAGCGGTGGAGAAGCTGTCAAGGAGGATGATGCGAGAGGGGCACTCGGTGGATGACATCGAGCAGGCCATAGAGGAGCAGCGGGACATCGACTCCTACATCCAGATGATGAAGGAGGAGGAGGCTAAGGAGTCGATAGCCGAGGTCTGGTCCCTTTCCTTCCTCCACCCTCCTCAGCCCAACGCGACCTCGCCCGAGCTGGACAAGAACTTCAGGTGGTACATCAGGAACCTGGTCGAGAGCTCACTCTTCCGCGTGTTCATGATGACCACCATCCTCGTCTCCACCATCTTCCTCGCCCTATCCAGCCAGATCCCGTCGGAGTCCGTGGTCGACAGCGCGTCCATGAGCACGGCGGACCTTATCTTCTTCATCATCTTCAGCTTCGAGTTCGTCGTCAAGGTCATCGACCGGGGGATCCTCTTCGAGGGCCCGGGGACCTACTTCCGGGAGCGGTGGAACTTTCTCGACTTCTTCCTGCTCCTCTTCCAGGGCCTCGACCTCCTCGGCCTCAATGGGATGAAGTCCTTCCGAGTTCTCAGGGTCCTCAGGCCCTTCAGGACGCTCAGGTTCCTCAACAAGGTCAAGGTCCTCCAGCAGCTCCTGGTGGCGTTTGCCGACAGCATGTACCAAGTGATCTCCCTCGTCGCCCTGTGGGTCATCGCCTTCCTCGTCTTCGGCGTCATCGGCATGAGCTTGTTCTCCGGTCAGTTTTACAGCTGCAACGACAAGGACTTTACCGGTGGGCCCATCAACCCCTTGGAGCAGGTGGGGTCCAAGGTGGGGTGGAGAGAGAACTGTGTGGGGTCCTACGTCTCGTTCAAGGGGATGGACGGCGAGTTCCTCGTGTCCAGCTACAGTCCAACAGGGATCCTGATGCCGCGGACCTGGGAGAACCCGTCGCAGGGGATGGCGCAGGCAACTTTCAGCTTCGACAACTTCGCCATGGCCTGCCAGATCCTCTACGAGATCGCGATCCTCCGAGGGCTCACAACCTACATCTACACAGCAGGGGACTCGACCGGCATCGGCCAGCAGCCGATCCAGCAGGAGATCTCGCCCAACATCTTCTACTTCGTGCTCTGGATCCTCTTCTCCGGCTTCTTCGTCCTGCAGATGATCATCGGGGTGCTGATCGACTCAATCAACCGGCAGACGGGAACGGCGCTGCTGACGACGAAGCAGAGGAATTGGGTGAGGATCAAGCAGAGGATGGAGAAGCTCACAATGCTCAGCAAGCTGGAGATCCCCCGCGGCTTCCGCAAGGTCTGCTGGCTGCTGTGCAACGACAGTCGCTTCCAGAACTTCTACAGCTTCATCATCCTCTTCAACATCATCATCATGATGTCAGAGTCGTACAACCAGCCCGACTGGTGGTCGAACATCATGGACGTTCTCAACTGGCTCTTCCTCGCCCTCTACATCCTTGAGATTATCATTAAGGTCATCGCCTACCGCCGAGAGTTTGTGGAGGACCCCTGGAATATCTTCGACACCCTCGTGGTTGGGACCTCCATTCTAGACGCGATCCTCTCCTCCGGGGGGAGCAAGAGCGGCATCCAGGCGCTCCGAGTCCTGAGGATCATCCGAGTCTTCCGAACCCTCCGGCTCGTCCGTCGATCTCCTCGTCTCATGCTCATCCTCAACACCCTCATCTCCTCTGCCCCTTCCATCGCAGCTGTCTGCGGCTTCATCCTCATCTACGTCTTCATCTTCGCCATCATTGGCAACCAAGCCTTCGCCGGGATCAAGCACGGCAACGCGCTGAACCATCACAACAACTTCGACTCGCCCTGGAACGGCATGCTGACGCTCTTCGTCCTCATCACGGGCGATGGATGGCAGGGGGTCATGAGGGACGTGGCGATCGCTGCTCCCTACTGCACCTCCTCCGACGAAGTCAGCCGCCTTCTGTCCCTCGGGTACAACCTCGTTGACAACACGGTGACGTCCGACTGCGGGAACGAGGCAGCAGCTTACATCTTCTTCGACATCTTCATCATGATCGGGTGGAACATCTTGCGATCCATGTTTATCGCCGTGATGATGGAGAACTTCTTCATCTTCAAGAACTCCTTCTCTTCCTCCCTCACCGAGGGGCACCTCGAGTCCTTCAGGAAGACCTGGCAGGAGATGGACCCGGGAAGAAAAGGCGTCCTGCCCCTGTACATGCTGAAGCCCTTTCTCCGCGAGCTGCAGGGCAACTACAACCCCCTCGGTATCTCAGCCCTCGAGAGTGAGTTCAGGTTCCAGACCATCAGGACGGAGATCGCGCTCTCCGTCAAGCCAAACGCAAAGGGTGTCGTAGAGGTCCCCTTCAACAAGCTCCTCGTCCTTCTCGGCATGTACGCCGTCGGCCCTCCTGCCCTCGAGTACACCGACATGATCTCGCGCACGCGGGAGGTCACCTGGTTCGCCAAGCTCACTGCCGCCAGCAGGTTCCTTGCTATACACCGCGGTGTCAAGACGCGCACTCGCAGACTGGAGCAGCGGAAGGGGAGGTCAGCCGTGTCAATTTTCGCAGACAAGAGGAAGGGGAGGAAGGAGGAGGAGAAAAGAACGTCGGAATCGAAGGGGAACAAGCCAAGACCAGCCGTCGCTTCCGTCTCCGAGCTCGCCATGTCAACCCTTGCCAGCCAGGTAGACCTTCCCACCCTCCCACTTCTTCCCCGTGCATCCCGTTCCTGCACCCTCCCACCCCCTCTTCGCACGTCTCGTCATCTCCTCCTCGCTCACTGACCTCGACAGGACTTGGAGAGGAAGCTCGAGCACCTGGAAGGTTTCAGTCAGAAGCTGCAGAACAAGCTGTTCGACATGGATACGGTACAACACTCGCACCCTCCTCGCAACGCATACCCCCCACCCCTCGTCTCTGCCCCTTCCTACCCACCCGAACCTCTCCCTCTACTCCTCACGCTCATCTGATCTATACTCTTCGAATCCTTCTCATTTTCATTCTCCGCCCAAGATTCCTTCACCCCTTGCCCTCTCCCCCAAACTCTCCTCCTCCACCACCCTACCTCCTCCTCCTCTGTTTCCTCTCCCCTGCCTCCACTTCATCGAATCCTCTTGCTCCTCCCTCAGATTATTTCCTCCTCCTCCTCCTCCTCTTCCTCCTCCTCCTCCTCCTCGAGCTAACGACGATGTCACTGCAGGAAACAAACTCATCTGCAACGCCGTCGACCTCCGACAGGTGAGCGCGGGAAGCGAGCGGGGATGGGAGGCTGACTCTTTCATTGCAGTCAATAACATCCTTCAAGTCAGCTCCTGTAAATATTAAACCAGCATTAGATCTCCTTGCTTTCTCTTATCACACATCCTCCCTCACCTTCGCGAGTCATCCGAGGGGCCTGATAGGAAGAACAAGCTGCAAGTCATCCGAAGGGCCTGATAGGAAGAACAAGCTGCAGCGAGCTCTTGCCATGACATCGTCCATGTCGACATGCTCTCCCTCGATCCTCCACCACGACAACTCTAGCAGAGCCTTCGATACCCTTGACCAACCCGTCAGGTTTGCCATGGTTTGTAGTCAATACCGCCCTCAATTAATTAAGGTTTGTAGTCAAGTATTGCATTGTTTATAGTCAAAGTGTACTGCGCAACCGTCGCCATGGGGAAAGGCGCCGAAACCATCAAGAGGTGATGTGATGAGGAACAGAGAAGACAAGACAGAGGAAGGAAGAAGACGATGTAACAGTGAGATAGAGGAAGGAAGAAGACGATGTAACAGTGAGGTAGACGAAGCGAGGGGAAGAGGGGCAGAGTCGTGGGAAAAGAAGGCAGGAGGATATTGGAAGGACGAGAAGAGGAGCAGGAGACTGAGCAGGGCTGCTATTGAAGGAAGGTGATGTCTCAAAGGACTCAATGAACATGATTCGTGAGTCGGGGAAGGGGGTTCATGAACCATGTGGCGGACGCAAAGCTGAGGCGGAAGGGAGGAGGAGGATGTCTGAGCTGTCTAAGTTGCATCCTGCATCTGCATCACGATAACTTCGCTCTTGCTCGGCTCACTCACCCTGATGTAGATGGAACCCGTACGCTCAAGGAGCGAGGAAGTTGGAGGTAGTGCAGCCGACGCCTCAAACCGTCCCCTTCTGGTTTGTCAATGACAGGGTGAAGGAAGAATCGAACCATCGCTGGGATGCCAACTCGCACCGGCTCCAGCATGGCTTCCAACAAGCGGTACTGCCCTCGTTGCCGCAGGATGGTGCTTATCTGTCTGTGCAAGGCGGAGAGGAGGAAAGCGATAGACCGAGGGATCATGATTCGCCCCAGCCTCATCAAACTTTCGTCGTCGCTGTCTAGAGGATCCTCGTGGAAAGATCCCCTGCAATGGCAGCCTCCCATTGTGAGGCGACTTGTACCGCTGTAGATAGCAGTCTCATCCCCATGCTCAGATCCCCGAAGCTGTTAGAAACCCCGAGGTGAAGAACATCTACAAGCTGCAGAACATTCAAGGGATTAGGTGCTGTTGAAGAATCTTCTATGTGAATTTTTCTTATCAGCCCGGCAGGTGGAAAGAAAGCCGCTTTTACAACATCAACTATCATGGGAAGGGCATCCAGAGGGGGCTGTTGCGCCAGGTTCCGTTCTGATGTCTCATGCGTGTGATGCTCACAGAATGTTCAGGATCACCATGGAAATGCGTGTGATTGGTTCAAGGGAGAAGAATAGAGATGTAGATGCATCAATTATTTTGCTTCTCATCCACATCTGATAGAGTTTGGTTGCTATCATTCACTATGATTCATATAGGAAAGCGAGGAACAAGCAGGGTAATGTTCTCCTACCAAACTCTATCATTCTGAACAGATTTGGGGCGCTTTCCTGCAAAGGAGAACATTTCCCTGCTTGTTCCTCGCTTTCCTACATGAATCATAGTGTGATAACATCACTGCACTCTATCTGCTCGAAGGGCAAGCTTTGCTAGTCCTTCATGCCCCCCTGAGATACACTTGTCTTCGATATTTGAATGTATGAGCATTCTTCCTCCTCCAAGAATTCCATTCGCAAGTGTAAGGTAGAACTTGTCGAAAGGTTGCAAACAATGCCTATAATTGCACGTCTCGGAGTCCTGAGCTTCGTAGCATCCCATCCACGACATCGCATTTCAAGTTCACGTGCATGTCATGACATGGGGTACAACACTTGCTCACAATAGCCAATAGGTTATACGCCAAGATGGGGTTCGAAGTTGTTCGATCGGAGGAAATCGTGCTTTATTCACATGTTTGCGATCGAATCATAGATTGCCCATGCATTCTTTCGCTGCTGTACTGGATTACGCGAAGGACGTAAGTCCTAAGAATTTACAAGAGATGCACAATCATGAGCATACTTAAGCACTAAGACGAACATTCATCTTCCTAAGCGACCTTCCACATTCGTCCCGTGGCTCCCGCATGCACTTCTTCAGTCTGAAGGGCCGATCGCGCGCAGATGTGGTAGGTACTTCAATTGTTTCCTCCTTCTTCGTAGTTTGCTTGATAGAATTCACCATTGTGGGCCCCATGTTTGCTTGAGGTCGGATTGAGTGGAAATTCAAGGAGTGACTTTCTTGTCAAGTTCCAGGGAAAGAGAAATGCCAGACAGAACGTTGTAAAGGCTACGAGTCCAAACTTTGCCTGGGAGTGAGCAGAGCGAGACAGAGCAAAAACGAGGGGAAGAGGAGTCTCAGCAGACTAGGAGGAGAACAAAGGAGGATCGTGAGGTAGAGCGCTGGTAGGAGGAGGAGGAGTGGAAGAAGCTGGAGGAGAGGGGGAGAAACAAAAACTTTGTGGAGGTTTGCCAAGCAGGAGAATAAATAGCAATCGAAAAAGACCAGGGGTAGTCACTGGTAGTAACGGACAGTAGTGAGCCTGGGGTAGGGGTCCATATCTAGCCACTCGCATAAACGCAGGGGGCTGAAGCATGACCAGGTCACGGAGTAGCTGGTGGCTGATCGGAGGGGTACTTTATTAAGAATTCTGCTATTGAAACGGGGGTAGCCTGCACGGAAGTTCCCGGGAGACCCATTTTAGACCTGCCAGGGGGTCACTGGGCCATAGAGAGTCGAATTTTCCTCATTTCGGGGGTAGGGTACTTACTATAGAGTGCTTCCGTTTCAGGGGTGGGTCATCGTTTGGGGGTCATAGTTCTATCAGGAGTTAAAACTTTTCAAGTTGATTCAGTTCAGTTCTACCTCGCAAGTAGGGGTACTCAAGGAGGGGGAAGGGAGGGTGGTGCTACCGGAGGACCCGGTGGTCGACCATGACTCTTATTGTCATGAACAAGTGTTTTTATCTGTCAGATACGCTACTCCGAAAGTTAAACCACAATGGGGGGTGGGGTGGGGGCAGATCATCGGATAACGGGCGTCTGGCCCCTCTAGAAGAGAAAAGACGACCCCCACTAGACTGACCCCCACCCCCTCCACGCTTTGTCTGGTTATTACAGGGGTTCGATATCACATCGGGTCGGAGCCTCGGAGGCTACGGAGCTCCGAGTTTATGATTCCACCCCCCCCCCCCCGGGCCTTCAGCTTCTGACCACCCGTTTCAAGTTCCCGTCAATCGGACCCCATTACGGTTCTCGATTGGAACGACCGGTAGGGTGGCCATACTGAGACCACCCACCTGCCCCCAGATCATCGGATCAGAACGCAACGGTTGGTAGACTATCCGTTAGGCTAAGGAATTGACCGACTCCCGGCCTAGTGGGCGAGTGATAGTACGGTCCAGTCACTGTAGTGAAGGGCCCGGGTCACAGCACGGTGGCCGGGCCGATGCACGGGGGCCCGCCGGCCGTGGCCGCGGGCGGCGACCGTACTGAGCCGGTCGGGCTTTAAGAGACTGTGTGACTTTCGGTCTGCCACAGCCTTTACTGAAAGTTAGATCGGCAGCCCACTGACTGATGATATTACTCAGTGTAGTGCTGAGTAGGATCGGACACGGATCGCCCCCCGATGGCCCACCGACGGTCACAGAGTCACGGTGCGCCCAGGAGGCGGGGGCGGCCCGGGGCCGGCGCGGAGGAAGCGGCACTCACGGCCGAACCGTTGAACCGTTCGTGACAGTGTGTCCCAGTCACAGGCTGGCCGCTGAGCACGGTGAAACGGTGCCGTACTGAAGCATGGCATGCTGCTATCGCCGGTGACAGTACTAGTACGTGCTAGTGGTAACGGGTTCAGTGAACGTTGAAGGCTCATCTCAGACGGTTTACTTGACGGCCTCACTTCTCGGAGCCTTGAAGAAACATGGCGGACAAGCTCCTTCACTTGTTGACTGCAACGCCCTTGACCTGCTCGGTAGGAACACGAGGATGCCAGACTGGCTGCCCGACCGCGCTCTGCGGGTCCTGGAAGGGATTCTTGGCTGGGTCCTTGTGCACACGGAAAATCTTGTCGATCTCTTTCTCCAGCTCCTCGTTCCAGTCCATGGAGAAGGCGCCAATGTTTTCTCGCAGCTGTCCAATCGGCAGTCAGGATCAGAGCCTGAGGGCTGAAGGTAGAGGAAGGAAGGAGGAGGGTAGAGAAGTGGAGGTGGAGGGAGGACAGGATACCTGCTTCAGGGTAGTAGCGCCGATGATGGTGCTGGCGACGAAGGGGCGAGAGTTGGTGAAGGCAAGAGCAAGCTCTGACGGCGTCATGCCGAACTTCTTCGCAAGAGCAGCGTACTCGTCCGCAGCCTTCTTAGCAGAGGACTGCATGAAGCGAGCCATGTACCTGAGGACGAAGTGAGGGAGCTGTAGGAGGAGAGGAGGGGAGAGAAGGATTCCGAGGGAGCTAGGGAGATAGCGGAAGTGAGAGGGGAAGAGGAAGGCAGGAGGAAGGGAGATGAGGAGAGAATGGGGAGCGGGGTAGAGGCGGGAAGAAAGCGAGGGAACAGGGGGTAGTGCACAGTGCAGGGGAGGTTGTTACCCTTCGAACAGATTCAGCCTCCACTTCTTGGACTCCTCAGGGTCAGCGCTGTCCGTGTACTTGCCGCTCCTGTCATGCCATGAGCATCGCACGCAAGCACGGCGGCCATGGGAGTCATCACAGGATTCCTCCTGCGAGAGGGCTGTAGGCGAGAAGTCCCACGTTGCAGTTGTTGGGGGCACAGACCTCCATGCTCAAGTCAGGCAGATGAGACAGGGAGAGGAGGAGGTGAGGTAGCACGACGACATATGGGATAGATGGTGGTGGTGGTGGTGGTGGTGGTGGTGGTGGTGATGATGATGATGATGATAATGAGGACGAGGACGAGGTGGTGGAGGAAGACAAGGAGGCGACGAAGTAGGGAAATGAAATCACCTCGTCAAGGTCCGTCTCGAAGTCGACACGGTTCAGGAGCGAGTAAGAGTTCTGGATGGAGACGACTTGGGGAAGATTCAGCTGGACTGCCACGTCATTCCTTCTTCCTCCTACCCTCTCGTCGTCCACCTGCTTCGACAAGAAGTGAAAGTTCATGACGCCGAACGGCGACTCGTTGGAGACTCCCATGTATCTGACCTGTGAACTGACCTTCAGCATGACAGCATGGAGGAGTGAAGATGAAGAGAGTGAGGAGGAGGGGACGCGTAGGGATGGAGGGGGAGGTGGGGTGACAAGATGAGGAGAGAAGGAGGAGAGGAAAAGCTAGACTTCTTTGAGGGCGGTCAAAGGGGTGTGTGTGGGGAAGAGGATGCAGAGGACGTTTCAGTGAGGACCAAGGAGGAGGATCGCAACCTTGCCCTGTCGAATCAGCTCGTCGAACTGAACAGGCAACGGTCACTTAATGGGCAGGAAGGATTGAGTCTTACAGCCCGCAGTTGCTCTTCGAAGGAGACGGACTCGTAGACTTTGGAGATGTCATACGTTCCTGGGCGGTAGTCCAAGGTCAACACCAAATTCGTCAAAATTACCAGCTAGTTCACCTGGTGCCCCAAAGAGGTTGCCCATGTGGCGATCCGGCCAGTGAATCTGGATCGTGGAAAGATTAACGGAGAGAACAAGGGGAAGGGAAGAGAGGGAAGGAGAGGATGGGAGTGAGGGAGTGAGGGAGTGAGGGGGCAGAGATCACTATCTTTCCCTCACTCACTGCCGATGCAGACACGACCCACCTGAAGGAGATCAATGTAGTCTGTGTTGAGTCGCTTCAGACTCTCATCCACGCTGCATCTCAGGTCACATCTCATGCCCTTCAAGCTTGCCGCCATGTCGCCATCACCTGGTCAGGATCTCCTTGCGGGTCACACGGCTCCCCTTCCCATCGCGTCCTTGTGGGGAGGCGTCAAGAAAACGCACCCACGTTGCTCCTTCACAAACCAGGCAGCCAAGTGATCCTGTCAGAATATCCCGCTACTTTTGTTGCCAACACCTTCCTGCATGTCACTGCCTGTCTCACTTCCTCGTAGCTCCTCCACCCACCACATCCTCCCTCCTCTTCGTCTTCAGCCACTTAGCGATGGTCCTGTCAGTGTCGCCTTGAGTCTCTGCCTTGACAGGGATCGGATACATCTCCGCCTGGCAAGTCAGGGTAAACATCTTGTCACTCTCACCGCTTCCTTGAGCTTACAGTGTCGATGAAGTTCACGCCAAACTCATCGAACGCCACGTTTAGTTGCTCCACTCCCTCCTCCATCGTATTTTGTTGCCCCCACGTCATGGTTCCCAGGCAACAGCGCGAGACCTTGAGGTCGGAGTTCCCCAGCTTCACATACTCCATCGCCTTCATGCTGGTTGCCATCCTCCTGTTCGTCGGTCTCGACACCTGCCAGTGTTGAACACCTGGAGCATGGGAGGAGAACAGCTTCTACCGTGCTGAACAGACTTCTAGTTCTCCCCATCATCGCGACCCCGTTCGTGACTGAGAAGGCAGACACACCTTGACCAATTCAGTCAGTGATATGAAATCAGGAGGAGGCATGTTCTGATCTTGTGTCTATCATAATGCGCTCTTCAAGGGCTTACAGCATATTGCTGTTTCTATCGACACGTGTGGACTAGAGCTTTTTCGCTCTCGCTACGTCCATCTCTCATCTTAACATCACTCATTATACTCATCCCGACCATCCCTTGCTTGTTTCATCTCCTCTCCTCTCCTCTCCTCTCCTCTCCTCTCCTCTCCCCCCCCCTCCCCTCCTCTCCCCTTACCTTCTGCCATCATCACCACAATCGCAGCCCGCAGCATGTTTATGTGTCCAGGGTTTGCCACTACCCCCATGATCCCCTGAAGCATGACCCCTCCCCTGAACTTGGAACGAGATGAGGGGGGGACGAGGGCAACTGGGTCAGTGAGGGGACGAGGAGACAATAGAGCCGTTCTAGAGCTTCTGAAAATGGCTGCTGAGCCGAGGCAGGGAGTGAGAGGGAGTGTGGGAGGAGCGAGGTGAGAGGAGGAGGAGGGAGAGGAGGAGGTAGAGGAGGAGTGTGGTGAGAGGAGGAGGAGGGAGAGGAGGAGGAGGGAGAGGAGGAGGAGGGAGAGGGACGAGACAGCTGGGTGACATCCTGCAAAGACCTGCCATCTTTGGTCCTTGACGCAGCAAGGGCGAGGGGAGGGAAAGAGTGACGAGGGGAGGGAGCGAGGGAGAGTTTCTTGTGGCGGCTTCGAGTAACCATGGTCAAGTATCTATTCACACTTGTCTGCTGGGTGTTGTTTGCGACGATGTCTCCAAGGTGCCATGGCCTTGAGAGGACGAGGCTTTCCCTGATGAGATCCTTGATGAGTGGTACCGGCACGATCTACCTCAGGGGAGGGGTCAGCAAATACTACAACCACACGGCTCCTTCGCTGAGAGGGGGCATTTTCGAGGAGCCAAAAGGCGGAATATCCACCGATGAAGGGCAATCTGTATGGAACAAGGGAGGATGGTCGTTTGAAGAGCGCGATTACACGTCGTGGTGCCGCAAGCGGATGGAGAGCCTGCTTCGAGACATGCCGTGCAATGGCGTCTACTTCAGCAACATCTCGAGGGTGTCAGGACATGCGCTCGTCACTTACCGTCAAGGCAAGAAACGCGCAGGAGTGAACTGGGACGACGTGGTGCTGGATTGGCAGTTGAGGGATTACCCCGATGCCAATGGTTCCCTCACCATAAGGGACTTCTTCTCTGACTTCCCTGAGGACATGGAGATGTTGGTGTCGGTATGCTCCCCCCTCCTCTCTCCTCCTCTTTTAGAGCTCGGCCCTTCTCTACTCTAGGTTCATCGCTGACTTGTGCTCGTGGCAGGTCAGGTCTTGCGGGGACGGCAGATGCGGCAGCGACGCGCACCTGAGGGACCGGGTGTTGTCCTGCGTGACAGACTTCCAGGGGCTGTTGGACAAGCTGGTCGAAGAGATGATGGGGATCAAGTCGCAGAGGTCGGATGCTTCTCGTCCTCACGACCCGTCCAAGGGCGAAGGTCAAGAGATCAAGGCAGGATGAAGCCCTTGGTCGGCAGCGCCTTAGGGCAAACATGACAATGCAAAGGTTATCAAGCATTATATAACAAAGGTTTTGCTTCTCTCGTCACAGTATAAACAGTTCAAACGATGCACGCGAGCTCCTAGCAAGAATAATGTACACTCCCGCATGCGGTGGCGTCGGACGAGTCAAGGGATGCCTATGATACACTGCAGATGTTTTCATCTTTCAATCTCCTCTGCCGTTCATAGCGCGCGATCTGCTTTGCAAGCTCCTCGTCTGTGTACGCTGCCTGCTCGTCCCGTCAGTCAAGGAAGGTCGGAAGACCAGCCTGCCTACCGTCCTGTGCTGCAGCTGGTAGAAGAGGATGTATGTATCTTTCTCCAGCGATAGCTTCCGCTCTTGGCACAAGTCCTGTAGCTTCTTCCATGCAGGCAAGGGGCGCACAGGCTTCTTCAGGTCATCATGGAGTACCCAGCCCCCTGCTCCATCGAAGATCTCCGAGTTCCTGCCAGATCAACCCCATCATAATCATCATCATCATCATTATCAATATCATCATCAATATCATTATCATCATCAATATCATTATCATTATCATTATCATCATCAATATCATCATCATCATCATCAATATCAATATCATTATCAATATCGTCGTCGTCATCATCATCATCACCACCACATTCAGAGCAAAGAGGGTGAGGAGGGAGCTGGTTCGGTCACCTCCCGATGGAGACGTAGTGGCCCTCATTGGCCCGGTCACCGACATGCAGGACGAGGGATCGAAGGACAAGCATGTACTCTGCATCCAGGGAGAGTCAAAGTGTGGTCGAGACGTCATCGCCCGTGGGTTGGTACCTGGTAGAGGAAGCGACGAGTCTTTGTCTATATATCTGCTCACGTCGAGGGTTTCGGGGAAGGCAACAGGACAAGAATTCTTGGAAGCGGAGCTGTTGTAGCCATACCGGAGCAGCACGATCGGGATGATGAAGTTGGGGAAGAGAGACGCCTCTCCGTTGTATGTACATCCATCGATCTCGCAGTCGTTGGTGTAGAACGGGGAGAGTTTCAAGACCTTGAGCACAGACTTCGACTGGCTGCTGGCACCCGCAACTTCGATCTGGTCATCGTAGAAGTGCCTACGCAGGAGGTCTTCCAACCTGACTGCATTCCTTGACGTCGCGAACAAGTTCTTGGGCTGTTGGACCAGGTTCAGCAGCACTGCTCGATCAGTGACGTACTTCATGTCGGTGGAGGACTTCGCCGCCGGAGCCGAACCCCCCATGTTCTTCAAGATGCGCTGTGAGAAGGGGATCCTGGGCGCCTTCAGGAGGTCAAGGAAAAACTGCAGGAACTCGAGGGCGTCTTGTTGGCGGTACTTGGACATGATCGACTTATCGATCTCCGTGTCCATCCCAGGATCTCGGGAGAGGAGTTGAGAAATGGCGGAATCGACTTTGCCATCGTTGGCGATCAAGGAAAGGACAGCATGCTGATGGGAGAAACCCATCTCAACCAGCCTCCTGACGTCCTCGTTCCCTCCGCTGCCCACAGCGAACCCTTCCCAACCGCAGAGGTTGAGGGCGAGCCTCAGCTTCGACATGTCTGGCGCCTTGACTGCCTCCCTCCTCCTCAGCTGGGTCACCACGACGTCCCTCAAGATTCTCTGCACTGCGGAAGTCTTGTCGTCCTTGAGGTCTTGCACCAGAATACCGTCGTAGCTCTCATTCATGCCGTCGTGAAACATGGCGAAGATCACGCTGTCGATGTAGCAGCTGTTCCCGCAGTTCTCCATTCCTCCGCAGCCACGGCAACTTGTTTCTTCGCCCTAACTCACGGCAGCGAGACGATGAGCGGGCAGAGGGGAGAGCAGGGATGGTGAGAGAGTCTCATGGGGAGGAGGAGAGTAGTGATAGTTCTCGAGCTACCGGACGCCATGGCCGGCTCGCTCGCCGCTCTCCTCGCTCTGCATTTTCGGCCAGGTGGTGAATCTTTTTCAGTGAACGTCTTGGAAACATAACGGTTGTAACGTCAAAATGACGGTTATTGTAACGGGTGTATACGAGGGGGATGAGGGCTGTTTTCTGTGAGTTCACCCGTTCAAGTTCAGGCCCGCTAGTCAAATGGCGGTTGACTTGAAGTGTATGTTGAATGTATGTTGAAGGATCGGGACGATGGAGGAGAGGACTCTCAAGAGAGAGGGAGGAGAGGAGAGGAGAGGGAGCAGAGGGAGCAGAGGGAGGAGAGGGAGCAGAGGGAGGAGAGCGAGGAGAGGGAGGAGAGGGAGGAGAGCGAGGAATGGAAGAGAGAGGGAGCAAAGGGAGTAGAAGGACTCCGGGAGGAGAAGGAGCCGGGAGATTGAATAGCCTCCGAGCCTGAAAGGAATGGCCGGACAAGGAGAGCTAGAAGAGAGACTGGGTGTCTCGACTCAGTCTGCAGGGTGGGAGACGTGAAGGGCAGGACTAAGTCACGTTGGAAGACTAACACAATGAAGGCAGAGAAGGACTCGCCGAGCTAGAGAGGGCGTGGAAAGGAGCCCATAGAATCTCTTGCGCGAAAATGAGCAGCCCACGGCGAAATGCAGGAGAAGCATTTTCCAAGAGCAACAAGCCGACCTCAAGGGTTCATCACGGTGCTACCAAGTTCCCCAAGCTCGTGGAAGCAGCGGTTGAGGGAGGAGGTAAGGCAGGGAGCAGGGGAGGGCTGTCACTGATTTGTCGCAGGCCTTCACTACGAGAATGACTTCGAGGACGATCTTTCAGAACACAGCAAGTCAACTGACAGCCTTAGAAGCCCCATGAGAGGAGCTCACAGGAGGACCCCGCACAGAGGGTGGGAGGAGGACGGCGAGTTCGATGCCATCGAGAAATGTGGGAGTGAGATGCGGTCCATCTTCCAGAGCTGGCGGAGGAAGAACCCCTCAGGCGACTTCATGCAGGACTTGTCGGTTGTTGAGCAGAAGCTGAAGATGTTGGAGCTGTTCGTAAGCTCGGAGCGGCAGGCCTGGACGGGAAAGTATGCGACTAAGTGCCAACAGCATGCGGCGCTGCTGCTGCAGTTGAGCGCGTGCAAGCAGTCCAACAACAAGACGATGACGCAGGCGTTTGAGGACGTGACGGTGATGACGGAGCGGATCAAGAAGACAGAGGAGAGCTACCTTAAGTGCAAGATAGACAAGGAACACCTCGAGTTCGAGTTCCAGAAGGAGATCGCCGCCATGTCGCGGAAGCTGTCGGAGATGGAGCACTCGGTCTACTCGGCAAGGGTAGAGAGCGAGAAGGCGAGCAGAGAAGTCAAGGCGCAGCATCAGCTCGTGAGGCAGCTGGAGGCATCGAGTGCAGCTAAAGATGCTGAGAAGGAGCAGCTGAGCCTGAAGGCGACCAGGTTGGAACAAGAAATCGTCGCTCGCAAGACAAGGGAGGTTCAGCTGCTGCAAGACGTTGAGAGTCTGAAGCAGGTGTTGGAGCAGGAGACGTTGCAAGCCAAGATGCAGATGAATGAGAGTTTGACTGCAAAGCAAGAATACGAGAGTAGGATGTCTCAGTTGCAGTCAGAACTTCAAGAATCCAAGCAAGAGATCGCTTATCTCTCTTCGCTCAGGGCAACCAACGAAGCTCTTGTATCAAAGAACGCAAGCCTGGAAGTTGAGCTAAAGGAAGAGATCGACGAGCGAAACAAGGAAGTGAAACAGCTTAAGCTCGCAGCAGACTTCGAGACATCATCTCTAAAGAGCTCCAAGCAGCAAGAGGTGCAGATGCTGCAGGAGGAGATTGACAGCCTCAAGTCGCAGCTCTCAAGGATGGAAGAGCAGGCCAAGAGCGAGGCGCTTTTGTTGAAGTCTGAGTTGGAGGAGTGCAAGAACATGGTGGGGCAGACGAGGAGAGCTGACCTGCTCAAGGTCGAGCTATCGACTGCAGAGAAGAACGAGTCCGAGAGCAACCTCGTGGAGCTGAGGAGCAGAGTGCAGGAGCTGACGTTGGAGCTGTCCAAGAGCAGGAGGGAAGCGGATCTATCGCTGGATGAAGCCAACGGGAAGGTAGCAGCTCTCACGCAGGAGATCGCGTACTTGTCCTACCTCAAGACGCACATCCACAGCTACGACCAGACCTACAGCAAGGTCATCCAGAGCCTCTCGAACAAGCTCGACAGAGTCGACGAGTGCCTGATGGCAGTTGATGCGATGCGCGCTAGAGCAGCCGAGCAAACGCAGCTGGAGCAGTCCTCACCTCCTCCTGCTCCTGCTCCTCCTCCTAGTGTCCCAGTCTCCCCCCGCCGAGACGCAGCGGAGGCAGAGAGCGCGAGATTGATCCACAACTTGAAGAGATGGCTGAACCGGGAGCGAGGGCTGAGGAAGGCGATGGAGGAGAAGGTGAAGGATATCAGAGCTGAGCGAGACTTCTCGAAGAGGCTGCTCAAAGACTTCCTCCTGCAGAGCACAAGGGCCAAGGCAGAGGCGCTGGCCAGCCTCTCCTTTCTCAAGCTGGGAGACGATGCAGGTGGGGTCGAGCTGGATCCAAGGAGGAAGAGGGAGATGCTGAGCAAGCAGGTGGAGAAGCTCAAGGAGATGAAGATGATAGCGGAAGGGATGAGCGGCGGCGATGAGTCGTTGATGAGATCGAAAGAGTTTACAAGTGGGCATGTCCTGTTCTCCAAGTTCCACAAGGACGTGATGGAGGTCAAGTCAGAGACGCCCAACTCCATGTCGGACTTCCTGCTCTTCGGCCATGACGGCAGGCAGGAGGCAACCAAGAAGCATGCACGGGCTGTCAACAAGGGAGGGAGCACCGAGTATCTTGATGATGGTGGTGACGGAGGTGGGGGACGGATTTCAGATGAAGACGAGGGGTCGCTGCGAAGCTATCTCTCGGGGTTCTTGAACGGCCTCATGGAGGAGGTGGTAGCGCAGAGCATCATTGGCAGCGAGACGGATTCTGAAGTCTCTTTCAGTCCAGAGGAGGCGGACGAGAGAGGCGGGCCGCGTGTAGATAATCTACAAGAGCTTCAATCTTGAAATGCAGTACTTGATGTTCAACTTTTCAAACTCGCTTGCGTGTGGAGCGAGTTGTATCAGCTGGGCAATGAGCTGGCCCGACACGTTGGCTCGACCCTGCCCCGAGCGTCTGCACCCTAGAGGCCTGCCCAAGGCCTTGACTGACTCGGCGTGCATGCAGACTCTCTGCACGTGGTAGAGGGAGAAGTCAGAGACGGGAACAACATTTTTGTTTCCCTCCTCTTGACTCACTTGTAACAGCACGAGGACTCTAGTCAAATGCTGCCTGTCCTTATGCAGAAACGCGGTCAGCGTGCTAGTCAACGTAGCAAAAACTTCAGTTGATGCGATTTCCTGCCATGCCCACGTCATTGCAGATGACAAGTGGGTTTGCTTACCCTCAGCACATCCTCCGCCTCCCCCGGGTCACGATCATCAAGAGCAATCAGAACAATCAGGGAGCTTGTTGTCCGGATCTCCTTCTTCGAGCTGCAGAGACTCGGCAATATGATGATCTCTCCCCGCAACCTTCGTATCATCTCGCTCCCTAACGGGGTCTGAACATCGCTGCAGTGAACAACGTTGGCATGCGCAAGCACATGGAAGGAAGGAAACAAACTTGAGCAGGCATCGTAGAGCACCGAGCCTCTCCTCTTTGTTGGGAGTCTGCGAACATGTAAGGCATGCTTCATAACCTCCTCACTTGTCACCTGGAGCAATACCATCATGTCACGTTGAACTCTGACCTCAACGTCTGTCTTCCATTCATTCCAAACGGGAGATCGCAGCAGGCACTAGAGTTGGTTTCGAGTTAATTGCCATCATTGCCATGAGACATCAAGTCAGACAAGGCAAAAGAACAACATTTCCTCTCACACTCCACTCATGCTCCGTCTGGCAGGAAAACTTCTCATTTCGCGAGCGCCTGCCCACGACAAGTGAGAGCTCGGATCGCGCTGCCTCAGTGCAGACCTGATTGCTGTCATCAACTTGAACATGGTCTTAACCAGTCTGTTGCGTGAGCTTCTTTCAATCATGAGGCTTTCTGAGTGCAGCATTTCTGCGAGGAAGCGAACGATCGGCTTCCAGGACAGGGTGAGTCCTTTGACAAAAATCTCTCGTGGAATGAATCACCGTTTGATGGGCAGACAAGCAGAATTCACATAATTTTGATAGCATTTCTACAGTGTGTCCTGATTCAAAGTCAGAATAGAGAGAGGGTGTGGAAAGCATCTACCTTGCCACTCTTCTTGTGTTTGACCTTGGTTGACCAGCACTGCTTGAAATTGCGTTTTGCAATGACATTTCGAGTGTTTCTGTGCTCTTTTCATAGATCTACAAAGTGATTCCAAGTTGTCTTGAGGATATTTGGTCAATACTCGATAAGTTTTCTTCTTCTTCACTGACTCTTGAGATGATTGCTTGCCACGGTCAGCTGGAGACTGTGTGCATCTTTCTGCATCTGAATCATCCCACGAGTCGAAGTCGTCAGGAGAAGCACTTGTTGCTCTCTGCAGCTGACTTATGAGCTCCTCAGCTTCCTCATCCTTGAAGCTTGCTCTCTTCCTCCTGCATGGTGATAGCTGGCTGCGCGAGTGAAGCCAAGGATGTCCGAGCGATGCGAGCGAGCCTTGGAGGAGGGAAGCAGGATAGCGAGAAAGCATCGAGCTCGGAGACGAGGAGGAGGAGGAGGAGGAGGAGGAGGAGGAGGAGGAGGAGGAGGAGGAGGAGGAGGAGGAGGGTGGAAGGTAGGGAGACGAAGAAGAGGAGGGAGAGGGCGAAGACACCGGCAGCATTTTTGGCTGGGGTATGGTGATGGCAACCATTTTACGTATTCGAATTGGCGTGTCATATTTTGAAGTTTTTCAAAAGTTTCACATCAGGTGGCAAAAGTTTCTTCGGGAAAAATGATGAGTAAATAAAATACTCAACTGGCGGCGGGCCGCAGAATGATCCCGGCCGGGCTGGCACCCGGCAAGTTTTTTCAGTTGTCAAAACGGCTACCGTTCGTACCGGAGGCCGTACCCGGCGCACCGTACGGTAGTACCGTACCGTACTGACTGATCTCCTCATTGTCCTCGTACTGATTTTTAACTTAACTTTGAGTGAAGAAGCCTTGAAGTTCGAGCAAGCCAAGTTAGACCGTCACGGCGCCGCCGCGTACTGCCCGGCCCGCCGGCCGGCCAGTCTGGCAAAGCGGCTCAAGATCGGACCGGCCCGCCTCCGAGCCCAGGCTCTCGGACGCGGCGGCCCGAGTTCGGCGTCCGGGCGGGGTACCGTACGCCGCGCACACACGGTGCCACTGCTGACACTCTACTATGATTCAACTTTCACCGTACTTGCGCAGCCTTGATTCCGTGCTGTTGAGAACGCCCCTCAACTAACTGCGGCTATCCGATATCATCGTCTGTCTGGCAGATCACAGCCTACGAATTGAGTCCGAGCGCGCCCGGCCCTGTGTGAATTGATTCAATGTGAGTTTTATTCATATCCAAACATCGTCCGCGGTGAAACAGAGTTATTATCAGAAACGCAGGTCAGTCACTGCTCTGCAACTTTATGGCTCTGATTCGGTACGCCACAAAACTGGCGAATGTCAGGAAAACTCCTGCAAACAGGTACACATCGCTCGAATGCGCTTTGAATCCTCGCAGGTTCTGTGCCAAGGACAACCTGTACCTGATTCGAGATCAGATCGACAGAAGAAGGGAGGAGAGGTAATCATAAACCAGGAGCATTCTTGCACTTACCACGGGTGTCGATGAGAATTGTCGCAGTACGGCATTGTGTTGCTCTTGCCACACCTGCATTTCACTACCTGCGCCCTCAGTCACGCAACGGTTCATCGGAGCGAGGCCGTCCGCGTCCGCGTCACCTCACCTTGGATTCGCTAGATCGCTCCTCGCCATCGGGTGAGACCCACTTTTACATTGAGAAAGTCAATCGATTTTGAACATACTTCAGTCTATCTATGACTCTAAGCATACCTCACTCTACCTATGACTCTAAGCATACCTCACTCTACCTATGACTCTGAGCATACCTCACTCTACCTATGACTCTGAGCATATCTATGACTCTAAGCATACCTCACTCTACCTATGACTCTGAGCATACCTCACTCTACCAATGACTCTGAGCATACCTCACTCTACCTATGACTCTGAGCATATCTATGACTCTGAGCATACCTCACTCTACCTATGACTCTGAGCATATCTATGACTCTGAGCATACCTCACTCTACCTATGACTCTGAGCATATCTATGACTCTGAGCATACCTCACTCTACCAATGACTCTGAGCATATCTATGACTCTGAGCATACCTCACTCTACCTATGACTCTGAGCATACCTCACTCTACCAATGACTCTGAGCATACCTCACTCTACCTATGACTCTGAACATACCTTACTGCTTGAGAAGTTGCGCTTGAAGATCGAAGGATTCATTTTCTATCACGAGACTCCTACCCACCGGCGATTTGAGTTAGAATCAACACATGGACTCGAAATGCCCCGTCCTTATCGGAAGGAATAGACCGATGACTCATCAGAGATAGCACATTGGGTTTCCGTCTTACAGAAGTGATCATCCTGAAACCCCTTCACGCAACTAACGTATTTCCTGTTTCCTTTACCTTTCCTTCTTCTCCTTCTCTCCCCCCCCCCCTCCCTGCCGTATTCTCCTACCTCTCCCGCTCCCTCTTCTCCTCTTGCATACTCGCTAGCGTCCATACTCTCTAGCCTCTCAACGCCAGAAGGCGACTCTCAAGCAGACCTTCTCTCATCTCAGCCCGCATGCCCTGTACGTCTCAAGGATGTCAGCATTGGGGCGCAGAAAGCGATGTGGCCCGGCGGCCCGGCCCGAGGATCGTCGGCCGGGCCTGGAGGACTCGTTGAACTCTGAGAGTTGAACAGTCAACATCTTTAGTTAACTTGAAATCAGAACCGGAGGACAATCCGACTGAACTCGGCCCCGGGCCCCGCCGGGCCCCGGGCCCTTTATTCCACCCGATCACGAGCGTTTACTTGAACGTTCTTTACTCAAAGTTAAGTTAAAAAGCAGTACGAGGGCAATCCTTTAAAACCCTGAATCAAGATGAAACCCTTTGAATCCTCTAAGCTTTGATGAAAGTTAAGTAAAATTAGCGGTACTACATTTTGAGCCTGAAGCCGAGTCGTAAAAGGGTCGGTCCGGCGCTCAACCGTCTCAGCCGAACTCCGACGCGTACAGCGGTCAGCAGTGAGAGCTTTACTACAGCAGAAACACGCACCGGTTCACGTCATGCGCTGGCCTTTTGGGCCCGAGTAGACATTCTGGTTGACGTTTCGGACCTGAGAGGCCTCTGTAGTAAACTCGCTGACTCCTTCGCGGAATGATTTTAGAGTAAAAGTAAAACGTACTCGTTCCTCTGCACCCCATCCCTTGCTGCACCGGATCCTCCACGCAGCCGCTGGCGGGACCGCATGACGAGCACGAGACGCAGAGCCTGCTTCAGTGAACAGTTTGCTCCTGTCGATGTTGGCCGTAGAGAGACCTGAGTGAGAAGTCTGCAAAGCTCAGTCAAGCAAAAAGAATTCCTTGCCAAAAGGTCAAGATCATCTCCACCAAGCAATCATTCAACATGAAACAACCAGACATTCCATCTTCCAGCCCGTTACCGAACTTAGCTCCTGTCGATGAACTCCTTCCGTTCGTCCCCCTCCTTCCCTCTGATGTACAGTCCTTCGTCTCCAGCTCTGGCACATCCTACCTCCCTAGCGACTCCGACGACCCCAAGCCCTCCTCCCAGCGCCGTGCCCGTCTTGCTTGTCGAGTCTGCAAGCAACGCAAGATGAAGTGCGACGACCTCAACCCATGCTCGCGCTGCTTGGAGTCGAGCGCGGACTGCGTGCGTGATGGGGCTTTACCACCAGAGCAGCCGGCGGAGAAGAAGAGGGGGAGGAGCCAGACGAAGCAGGCGTGCACGTACTGCAGGGAGCGGAAGATGAAGTGCGAGGCACAGCGACCATGCTGGCGGTGCGTGAGGGTAGGGAATGACTGCACAGATGATACGCCAGGTCCCTTGAGGAGAATCGAGACAGAGGACTGATGACAGAGGGACATTGAAGAAGACATGAATGAGGTTGGTGGGAGGCAGGACGGAAGGAAAGGAGGAGCGCTCTTCGAGGCAAGAAGCATTTGGTGGATAATGTCTGGATGGAAAACTTCCCAATTCAAAATTTTGTAGCTGGTTGCATGTCCAGTGAGAGTTGCCATAAGTTCTGTTCACAGAGAATACAGGTGTTGACATCGATGTTGATTCCATTCCAATCCATTGATTCAATAGACCAAGTAAGGGAGGTTGACAAAGGCAGGCACTAGAGGCAAACAGAAATGCACCGAATATGCAGCATCCGTCAGGATCCTGAAGCTCCAAATACTCGGCTGCTAACAGAGTCGAAGCAGCATCAACCTCCAACGATCGCAAGCTCAAGTAAGAGGGACATACATCAGAGCGAAGCCAGCGAGCCAGTGAGAGATCAAGTGAGAGAGTAAGTGAGAGAGAGAGACAGAGAGGGAGAGGGAAAGACAGAGACAGAGACAGAGACAGAGAGAGATAGAGACACAGAGACACAGAGAGTGAGTGAGTGAGTGAGTGAGAGAGAGAGACAGACAGACAGACAGACAGACAGACAGACAGGCAGGCAGACAGGCAGACAGACAGACAGACAGGCAGACAGACAGACAGACAGACAGACAGACAGAGAGAGAGAGAGAGACAGAGAGAGAGAGAGAGAGAGACAGAGACAGAGACAGAGACAGAGAGAGGCACAGAGAGACAGAGAGTAAGGGAGGGAGGGAGGAATGGAAGGGTAGATGGAGGGATGGAGGTAGTAGAGAGATCCAATCCCCATGGCAGGGAGGAGGAAGGAAAAGTGTGAGAGGACAGAAAGAGAGGAATTGGAGAGATCCGGAAGGGAGGGGAGGAGGGGAGGATCGGACGGGAGGGACTGGGAGAAGGGGAAACCTTCGCTGTCGGACAAATGCGAAAGATTTTACGTCAAGATGCTCCTGGGCGACCAGTTGCCGCTTTGGTAGAGACAATGGATGTACGTTGCAGCGACACCCTGCCGCTGTCCCTCGAGTTCTCAAATTCTCTACTGCTCTCCCCGTCTCCCTTCCCTGCCTCCCTAGCAGAAGAGAGCGGCGTACAAGGATAGCACTACAGCCACAGATCAGTCGCAAAGGCGCGACAGGCAGAACATCGCAACACTGCCAACTTTCTTCGCAGCAAGTGTTTGAGTAGACAGAAGCAGAGCCAACGGAAGAGACATGTGGACATACACAGAGGTATGGAGCCAGAGCATCGAGATGGAGGCAGTAGCTTTTAAGGACATTCAATCCGGTCGAAAGAAGGAGATGTATATGGAGATAAAGTTTACGTCGATGAACATTTTGCGCTATCATCTTCAACAACATCGCGATATGCTCTAGGTTGTGAGTGAAGTCATGTCAGCACAGGCATGCGGCAATCAACACTTCATGGAGATAGAATTCTACTTTTGACTTGCTTTCAGATGACGTGGAATAATGGCATCAGGAGTTTCTTAGAATTCCTTACACTGCCACTGCCGATGCTCGTTATTTTTCCAGATCACCCACGGCTTCAGGCAGAAGAGTAGGGGCTAGATACACACAAAGACAGGATGGATTCTTTCATTGATAAGAGCTAAAAGACAAGCAAATGAGCCAAAGGACTGTATTCTATAGCAAAATCTAAATTTGTACACAAGGGATACTGTGGAATGTTTCGAATTCTGAGTACATTCCAGATCTAGCACCCGCCTTGAGTTTGCGCCTCTTCGAACATCTTTTTCGATGATCTGCTGGAGAGGGTTACGGCGATAGGAGGAGTTGAATGTAGGGACCGAGGAATAGAAGTACAGGTAGGGCAGGGAGCAGGGAGCAGGGAGCAGGGAGCAGGGAGCAGGGAGCAGGGAGCAGGGAGCAGGGAGTAGAGAAGGGAGAAGGGAGCAGGGAGCAGGGAGCAGGGAGCAGGGAGCAGGGAGCAGGGAGCAGGGAGCAGGGAGCAGGGAGCAGGGAGTAGAGAAGGGAGAAGGGAGCAGGGAGAAGGGAGAAGGGAGCAGGGAGCAGGGAGCAGGGAGCAGGGAGCAGGGAGCAGGGAGCACAGGGAGGAGACGGAGCAAGCAAGGAGACAAAAAAGCGGCCAACATTATGCTTATTATATATAACAGTACTGTTTTCAAAAAAGAAGAAGCTGGTTTTTTCTTTCTTTCTTTCTTTCTATTTTTTTTTTTGACTCTCTGGCAGTGAAAGGATACAACGGGCATTTTTGTCTGTTCGGTACTGAAGCGCTTTTTCCACTCCCCGTTATTGGTAAGGTACGTGCCCCCCTCCTGCTCCCCTCCTGCTCCCCTCCTGCTCCCCTCTTACTATCCCGCTCCCCTCTGCTCATCAGCTCCTGCCCCACACAAGCCCCTGCTCCCCTCACTCCCTGCTCCTCTCTCTCAGTCCCTGCTCCATTTTCTCCTCTCTTTTATATCTCTTTTGCCTTCCGTCGCAGTGTTGTAACTATTCTACAACCTTCCTTGCTGATCACTTGCGTGCTCTCTTTCTGGCCTCTCCACATAATCCACAACCATTACTTTCTTGCTCTCTATTTTGCCCCTCCGCATACTCAACAATCTTTAATCTTTTCTTTCTTGCTCGCTTGCATTGGAATATAGCGTGTTGTACGCTAGTCTCTTCACAAAGAGCTGTTCTTATCCTTCCTGCTTCCATCTTGAGCAGATGTTTGCATCCTTCCACTGAAGAGCCGACCCTCCTCCCTTCACTTCACTCTTGCTCACACTCATTTCTTGTGTATCTTTGCCTGATCTGTCCTTGAAAGATCAAGGCCATTTTCTCTTCATATAAAGATTCATATCTGATTATTGTCCACTTCCTTCACCATACTGACCCTGAGATCTCGGCAGCGAATTTTTCTCACCATGCTGTGCTAAAAAAGTTTGATGTTTTTGCAGACAAGAGGGAAAGTGGTAGGAATCTCTACTCCTCGTCTTTATAAAACACCAATGTCATCTTCGAGTCATACGATTTCAGTGGTAGACAACATCTCCTCCTCTCACAGAAACAAAAAAGGATATGCAATCAATACACAATAGATAGATACAATAGATAGAGTTCATGATGCAAATGATCTTTGATATCAAGACCTTGCAGCATCTGGTAGCTGCCCGAATCTTATTCTTTCCCTTCTTCTGCACTCGTTCTTCACAAGTAAAAATGAGTTGAATGTACAGCGCATAATTCTTTTCCCAGGCAGATATAGCACAGACTATGCCAGTTTGAATCAATTTATGCAAAAATCGTAGCAAAAAATCAGTAGACAAGATGATCATCTGGCAGACTCACTCTGTGGTATCCCGTGCCTCACATGGATGTGCGCATCTCTATCACAGACAGTATGCCTGAGATCTCAAGTTGATATGGACACACATAGAGTCAGAACCTATGTCGATTCAAGAGCACTCACGATGTGATACAAGCATTCCGATGCTGTTCCTCGCCAGATGCACTTCTTTGAGATTCTCGTGCTGCTTCATCCACCTCGCCACGGCCTTCAGGTAGCAGAGCCTGGAGTCAACTGCAGCCCCTCGAGCATCGTCCGGTCCAACACAACTAGTTAGTTCATGCTACCTCAACAAGAAGCTGCACTCTCTGGCAGCAGAACCCTCATGGCACGAACTGTTCTGTTCTCTTCTGTTCCTCTACTCTATTGACCTTGGCACGACAACCTCCGATCGACAACTCCGAAGCGAAGGCTGGTCACGTTTTCTTTACTACTCAACTGAGCTCCGAGCCGAAAATTCAAGGTAACCCCCTCATTTCCCCGACATAGTACCCCTACTGTACCGATAACTGTGTAGTAAACAGGAATGTCCTCTTCCAGTGTCGTAAAGTTACCTCCTGCCCCTGAGCTCGAGCCGCTAGAAAATCCCCACCGCGCTGGAAACCTCCACCATACCATCTCGTGACATCCCATCCACGTCTTCGATCCCACCTGTACTGCTTGCTCTTGCAAACATTCTTCCCTATGCCTATTCTGTTTCAGTCGAAAGTGAGCGACTAGTTAGATCCATATCGACATCGATCCATTACCCAATGAATGCCAGAGATCTTTTTCCAGATTTCCTGACACTGATGATTGATTACAGGCGAGCACGATTTCATACGACACACCTTTCTCCTATGGATATGAGTAATCATGGTCAAGGCTTCGAAAGCCCAATTGATCAACTCCTTCCCTTCGTCCCCCTCCTTCCCTCTGATGTACAGTCCTTCGTCTCCAGCTACCTCCCTGGCGACTCCGACGACCCCAAGCCCTCCTCCCAGCGCCGCGCCCGTCTTGCTTGTCGAGTCTGCAAGCAACGCAAGATGAAGTGCGACGACCTCAACCCATGCTCACGCTGCTTGGAGTCGAGCGCGGACTGCGTGCGTGACGGGGTTTTACCACCAGAGCAGCCGGCGGAGAAGAAGAGGGGGAGGAACCAGACGAAGCAGGCGTGCACATACTGCAGGGAGCGGAAGATGAAGTGCGAGGCACAGCGACCATGCTGGCGGTGCGTGAGGGTAGGGAATGACTGCACAAACGGATCGCCGAAGATAACGAGCAATCGACATGAGCAGGGAGAGATACTCCCTCAACTGGATGCAATGTGGTCTGGAGACAACTTTTCATCTTCATTCTCTCCGCTTCTTGAGGAGAGGTTGGTTTCTGAGGTGCCTGGTGATGTGTTCAATTTGAGATATCTTTGCTGGTTCTGAACGGAATAAAACTCTTCACTACTGTGTCATGACCGGCTGTTCACCGTCAGCCGCGCATTGCCTGTCACTGAGTGCTCACACCCACCCGCCCAGTGCCCCAAAGCCTGGCGACCTCGGCTCAGCGGCTCGCTGCCGCACCGGCCCTGCACCGGGCCCAGCGGCTACCGCCGGTCGCCGACTTCACTGTCACCTCCAAGCGGTCTCAGTTTAGAGTAACTCTGGCACCTCCGAGTCGGAGGCGGGCGGCGGACCCGGCGGCGTCCGACGCGCGGCGCCGCGGGCCCGCCCCGCCCGCGCGCGGGGTCCGCGTACAGTGGAATTACAGTTGAACGGTTATCAAGCCTGGGCCAGCCTGGCCCGAGTTAGGGCCTATCATCGAGTCCCGGATGAGTCGGACGGACCCGGCCGCCGGTACGCCGCTCTCAGGCTCGAGATCCGAATCACTGCCTCTCGGTCTCAGAGTCTCGCCCCGCCGGGCCCGGCCCGGCCGGGCCCGATGACGGCACTCAATCCGAGACGCGGGCGGCGGGCGCTGAGTCTCAGTGGCGGCCCGGCCCGGCCGGGCGGTCCCGACCCGGGCTTCGACTGTCAGCCTGTGTACCGTATGGTCCGATCACTGAGCCCGGTTCCCAATCCGAGCTCATTGCTCTCATACTCGGGTCACCAGTTATTCAGAGCCGTTAGAATCGTGTGGTAGCCTAGTAGGGTCCAGATAGGGCCAAAGGAGGGGTGTGTGCGTTGTGGGTAGGGCCCGTAATGCCAGAGGGCTCTTGAAGTCAAGGCTAGGAGAGCAGAGCTGATTATGGTGGACATGGGAGGGGGAGGAAGAAACAGAAGGAAGAGAGAAGTCAGAAGGTCCAGTGTAGCCTGAGAGTGGGAGCATGTGACAGCCTTCAAAGCTTGGAGGTGAAGAATGGGGGGGGAACAAGCTTACCGAGCATATTTGAGAGCCGGGTTCCCAGGGTGTGAGTAGGGTTCCGATCGGATCCCTGGAATACACAACCTTGACTCTATCTACTAGTCAAGTTGAATTGTTGTTCGTTGATCGCTGATCCGAATGCCATTTGCAAATTTATTCTCATTTTGCAAACCGCATAGAGGTGTTGTGTTTGAGGATTCCCGTCCTAGTATTGCTGGATGCTGGATGCAATCTCATTTCAATCTTGCGAATTCAGTTAGGGCGGTAAGCATCATCCAAGATGGAGTGGAAGACAGAATGAACACTAATCTAAGAGCTTTTCGTCTGAGAAAACAACTTTAGCTGACCTTTGTTATTTCTCTCAGATGTCTGATCCCGCTTCAACCATCAGAGCTGCAGCAACATCGGCTGATGCTCGAATGGCCATGATGTATCCGCTTGTGAAGGTGCCAGCCAAACGTTGATGTGCTTTTTTCCTTACATGCTTGTCTTCCTTGCAGACCCAGACTGACATGAAGGAGGAGATGAGGATAGAGGCAGTTGACGCTGTTATCAGTGCAATAGAAAAGTTCGGCAACATGAAGCCTCCCAAGTATGATGTAAGGAGCCAGAGATGATGATGCTTTCTTACTTGCTGTTGTTGACTGCTTCACAACAGCTTGCAGCAAAGCAAGTGAAGGAAACTATGGACAAGAAGTTCGCACCCAACTGGTGCTGCGTTATTGGCGAAGGTTTCGGTGCAGACATTGTGTACGAGAAGCAAACTCTGTTGTATATGTTTTATGCGGGAAACTTGGCGGTGCTGCTATTCAAGAATCCCTTCTAAGACAATCAAGACGACGGACACACCTCGACACATTTCGATTATAACCTAAACACTGTAATTGCTCTCTCTTACATCCTTTACCGTTCTGTAACTGTAAGTGAATTTTCCTTGGAAACCCCCAATGCTCATTGAAACAAGGCAGCGATGCTAGCTGCGATGCGGTGCTCCTCCACTCCCTCGAAGGTTCGCCTCCTCCAGAATCCTGAGGATCGATTCTGTGACTCGCTCTCTCTCTTGCTTCTCACGCGCAATGTCGGACCCGATGGTTTCCTTGAACTTGGACAACATCAAGATGATGTCGCGAGTCGACTCCTCTCTGATCTTGCTCTCGATCCTGATCATCTTCTGTATCTCCTCGGACGTGATGTCAATCTTCTTCAGCAGGTGCTCCTCGACATTCCTCCATTTCTCTCGCTCTGCCTGGAGGTTTTCTACGATCATCCCCTTCAAAGCATATTGGTCCACCTCATCGCCCCTTAACCTTTCTTGAGAATAGGATGCTGAACCTGCCTGCGCCTCGAGCGACAAGGAAAGGATCTTGTCGTTGACGAACTTCTCAAGTTTGGTCTCTGCTTCCTTGCGAGCAAGCCGCTCTAGATTGATGTCCAGGGACACAGCTCCCTCCAGCTTATGCAGATTCTTCTCGACCGTCTCCTTCATCATGGCGATTGATTCCTTCTCTGTGTCTGCAGCCTCTGAGAGCGCAAGGAACTTGCTCCTGTTTTCCTCAATGGAGCCCAGCACGGACTCTTCCAGAGCGCTGACTCGGTCCTCAAGCATTGCGAGTCGCACGACAACATCTTCATCGTCATCCATGTGTGAGCAGCGGGTTCCAACACTTAGAACAACAAGCGCGAGCTACGTGACATGGCGGGGCGTTTCAGCTCCCTCGCGCCATGTTTACCGCCTGCCTGGCAACCGCTGGGACAAAGCAACGCATTTTTGATCTTTGATCACTACTGACTTATAAAACATCACTGAGGCGAGCTTGATTTATTAGAGTGCAAAAAAATAACCTGAAATTGTTTACTCAATAATGCCAAATATGTACCACATCCCCTCCCTGACCACTGCGCAGTTTGTGGTTTGCCATGCGGGACCCCGTCCTTCGTCCATGCGGCGGCAGAGCCTCAAGGGAGGGCGACTGTGTGCATGGCCAAGGGACGGTCATGCTGAGAGACTAGTCATGAGAGCACGATCTAGTGGAAGAGACGCGCCCTCTTCCACTAGATCCGTCATGGCAGATTTCAGACCAGCGGATTCTGAGGTCGTGCAAGAGCAGGGTTTGCCGGAGAGATTTGTCGTGCATGAAATGATTGTAGACAAACTTTTGATTGAAGCCGACGATGTTGCCATTGAAATCTATCCTGATCAACGGCTTTCGCGACGAGAACTTCTCTCTAGAGCGTCAAACTCTTGTCTCCAATTGAAGTCCTTGGGCATCGAACCGGGTTCTTTTGTTGTCACATGCGTGCAGAGCTATCCCTTATCCGTCATCGTCCATCTTTCCATCATAATGGCAGGAGCAGTGATAATTCCATGTGATCTGTCGCAACCAGGGGAGGTTAACTCTCAGATGCCTGAAGAAGTCGAGCATGTGCTATACGAGAACTGCCAGGTGAGATTCTCATTTGATGGTTCTAAACAGTTGAAAACTTTTGGAAGGAGAGAGTTGTGGAACGATTGATTCAAAACTCGAACGAGCGGAGGATGTTTGTCAATGTTTGTAGATTTCGTTATGAAGAGTCAAACAGAGATGCGTTGGACTGTAGAGCTGCCATAGAAACCACAATCACAGCAAGCCATCTTTGCTGGTTTTTGAGACCCTTCTCTGTCGACACTACTTACATCAATTGCAGGGCATATCCAACTTCCGGATCAACCAGCGGTACTTCTCGTTATGTCCTCGCCGAGCATCAATCAGTAGCAAACTACATCATCAACCATCCTGTTCTCGTAGAAGAGGCCAAGGGAGGCAGGCAGAAGAGGATTCTGCTCTGGTCGCCTTTTGTCTTTGATCCCTACGCTGGAGATGTTCTAGCTGCCCTCTATCATGGTGCAGTCTTGTGCCTGTGGGACGGCAAGCAGGAAGATCATAGGATTGAAGCCAACGAATGGAGGAGCAACTTTCTGCTGGGTTGCGCTGGAGCGTTGCAGGCAACGCGGGCGACTCACCTGTGCACGACTCCTTCGATCTTGAACTACATCGCCTACGAGCTACAAGCAACTGAGCCGAGGGAGCTCGAGGCGAAACTCCCTGACCTGTCTGTGGTTGGGGTAGGAGGCGAGATGACGAGTGGGAGCATGGTCTGACGAACATGCTCCTGATTCTCATGTGAATTCACTGCAGGTCAACTTGTGGGCAAGCTCGTTCGTGCTATTGAACCTGTATGGCTGTACAGAGTGCTGTGTGTATCAGAGCGCTCACAGGATGCGAAGCATTCACGATCGATGTATCGTAGGTAAGTCGTTCAACTGCGGAAGCTCTGGAACTGACAGGAGGTGCCTTACTTTCTCTGTTCCAATGGACCAGGTGACCCGCTCCCTCGCGTTGCTCTTGACATCGTAACGGTCTGCATGCAACCGTCTCAGCATGATGGTCGCGCAGGTCGATCGTTCAGGGCAGCCTTGTCCCGATGGTGCATTCGGCAGAATCCGAATCGCTGGGGTGCAGGTGGGCAGGGGATACCTTAGCGGAAAACAGGACGAGTGGGCGGGAGGGGAGCTGCCTGATCATGCAGTGTTTGCGATGACGCTCAGTGGGGAGAGATGTTTCATCACGAATGATCGAGGGGTTGTTGGTGAGGGAGGGAAAATTCGATTTGCTGGTCGAGAGGACGGCAACGTGGTATGGCTGTTGATGTGCCTGGTTGTGCGCTCATAAAATGTTGGAGATGAAATGCATGGGTGTCGGAATCGACGTCTCCCGGGTGAAATTTAATGTGATTGTGGTGTTGATGTGATTTTCGTCTCCCTGCAAGGTTGAGAGTGTCCTATCAGCGTCGCGATCTGTTTTGGCTGCTGCGGTCGGAGTGGAAGACCTTTCGCAGAATGGCGATCAGATAGTCCAGAGGCTTTTTGCCTTGGTCATCCCGCAAAGAGATGTGGACGAGGAACAAGTGAGAGTTTCGCTGATCGAAGAATGTGTAAGGAACCTCCCATCCCATAGCATCCCATGGAAGGTATCGCCCATCGCACTACTCCATGACCTGGTTTTGACAAGAAAAGTTGCTCAGATCATGTTTGTGAAGACTTTGCCAACAACCATGACAGGGAAGTTGGACAGAAGAAAGTTGACTCGATTCCTACAAGACTCAGTACTGCATTCTTGATGTCTGCTTCCTGGTCCAGTGAGTGGAGTTGTTCCAGGTCGGTGATTCGGACAAGAACAACACTATTCCTCTAGACAAGGTCGAAGATTGGGTGCGGGAAGAATGGGAGCGTTCTGTGGCAGGTTTGGAACCTTTGCAAGTCGGTAGACATGACATGTTCAAACAGGTTTTATGAAATGTCAGCCTGACAAAGCCGAGAGAGATGATCAGGCCTTTTACCTTGCCAGAGGGGGAAATTCCCTTAGTGCCATCCGGCTCGTCTCATGTTTACTGCATCGAAGAGGAAAGCTTCACAATGACGGACCGGGTAACCCAAGAGCAGATTTCATGCGTTTGCTTCAGATTGTCCTGCAACAACCGCGAGCAGAACTCATCAAGACTGTTCGGATCATGTTTGATGAGCCAATGCTTGCCAAGGTCCGTGAGGAATCTCACAAGCGGAAAAGGGCTGATGTGGAAGAAACGAGTGTTGATGCCAGCCATAGAGTCTTGCGAGTGATCAAGGAAGGATGTTTGGAGTGGTGGGCTGGAGGTTGCTCGGCACATTCCAAGATAGAGTTTTCTGATTTCAGAACCAAGGCATTCAGCAAAGAGGTTGGTGTTGACATGTGGAAATATATGATGTGGCTAGAAGTTTTGTACTTTGAAGTGTGCCTCTGATATGAAACGGTTTCACAGGATCATTTATACTGCATGAAACAGTCCAAAAAGGCAAACCAGTTCCGAATACGTGAGAGTCCAGAGTTGTCTCCTGATAACGATTTAATCGTGAAGGATACAGCATACCTGTCAGGTTTCACCCTCCCTCCTGACTCCTCCTTGCTCAATGTACACAGACATAACAAACAAGACGTACTTCATGCATGTGGTCTGGACCAACGACCTCGCCAAGTGTGTGGATTGCGCTCCTCTACTCCTCTCTTACGTCACGGACGACACTAGCGTGCAGGTTCTCTGGATCCCCCCCCCCCCCCCCCCCTCCGCATTTTCTTCTCCTCCTCCTTGTCTCTGCCCCTCATCCTGCGCGACAGGTTGCGATCGCGTCCTCCCATGCTCACATCGTCAAGTGCATGTGTGTCCTCTCAGGGCAGACCCTCTGGTGTTCGAGAGTACGAGGAAGAGTAGAGGTTCGTCAGACTCCACCCTGTCAGGTCCTCTAACCCTCTGGCCTATCTTACTTCCACAGGGACCAGCTTCAATCAGCTCGGGAGGAAGGGTTGTTTTCGTGGGGACTTACGCTAACAGCGTCTTTGGCATTGATGCGGCTTGCGGCGACATATTGCAGGTGTTCTGCACGGGAGATGCTGTCAAGGTCGATGATTGTGTCGACTTGAGTTGGGCTGTAACGAGGATGGCAGGGAGGGGTGAGGGTCGACAGAGCGTCAGGAATGTCTTTCTTCGGTTCACATGATGGGAAAATCAGAAGCCTCTGTCGGGTCGAGGGAAGGGAGGGTGCTCTGAGAGAGTGGAGATGGAATGTAAAGTTGAATGCGGTTTGACAGGTGTTGAACTCAGAGATGAAGTTATTTGTGAGATGGGAGAAGCTGTGTTCGGAGCTCCTGCTGTCTTGATGGAGAATGTACCTCGTTCATCATGTTTTGACCCATAAAGTGACGTCATGGCTGTTTCAGAATGATATGAAGCTTGTTGCATGCTCCATCAAGGGTGCGCTAAACTTCTCCTCCCCTGTATCCATGTGTTTGAAATGATTGATCAGGAACAGTCAAGTGTATCTCTAACTCATGTGGGACCGCCATGACGGTAATGGTGGCAAGAATCGCTTTCATCTGAACAACCTTTCTGTTCATCCTGGCCTGTCGTGATATCTCGTCTTGGTTGCTCCCAGGGATGGAAGTCAGAGTGGGCAGAAAGCTGTGCATCCCCGGTATCTCTGTCCTTCATTTGTTGCTTCTCCCATCGCATCTCCTTGCCCATGAAACCTTCTCCTCAGATCTTCGCTTCTCCTTGCATCGATGTCGAGAGCTCCTCCAACATCTACATCGCGCATGCTGATGGAACTCTGAACAAGTTCAACATCGAGGGTCACCTTGTAAGATGTCAAATCTCACTTTTGGTCCTTCGACCCCTAAACGCTCTCCGGTCGTTGGCAGGTCTGGAGTGTCAGAGCGGCAGGACCCATCTTCTATTCGCCACGAGTGAGCTCATTCGCGCTGCTCGAAGTTCAGCAGGGCGTGACATGTTCGCCCGGCAGGTGTTGGGAGGGTTTGTTTACTTCGGCTGTCAACTTGGTTTCATCTACTCGGTGAGTTGAACTGACTTTGCGGCCCCCGGCTCATTCCTCCGGTCCCTTGAAGGTGAACAAGAGCGACGGGCAGGTCAGGTGGAAGCAAGCTCTGATCTCGGGATCTTCGTCTCCTGTACTTCCTCCCTCCTCCTGGTCACTCTCACCAGCCCCTCTCCCCCTCCAGGTCACGGGGGCTCCGTGCTTGCACCGAGGAAGCAGCGGGACCTTTGGTATCTTCTGCAACAGTGACGGTCACGTTGTCATGGTCAAGTTAGAGTGAGAGCAGCGGACCGTTGGATGTGCGGGGTTGGCTGACTTGGATCCTTGAGCAGGGACGGGCAGCTGCTGGGGATGTTGAGACTGGGGGGAGAAACTTTCTCCTCCCCAGTGTTCATCCCCTCGCTCCTTCTCCCGCACTCTGAAAGGTTCACTACGTCTTTGTGGTCCCTGGTTGACTTCCTGCCTTGCAGCGGCAGCGTCGGCAGAGTGTTTGTGGGATGCAGAGACAACAACATGTACTGCATCTCGCTAGAGGGGCCTGTCGAGGGTGCGGCGCAAGACAGAGCAAGGACGGCAGTCGTGCCATGAAAGTTTATCACTTAGCTCGCATGTCCTGCTCTCAGCTATCGCTGGGGATCTTGTCGACGTCGAAGGACAGACTCGACGTCCGGCGGACCTTTGAAAGGGACACGAGCTGAGAAAACTGACTCGAAGGGTCCGACAGAAGCTTGTTGGGCGAGTCAAACTCCAGCACTTGACCTTGGCCGAGCACGAGAACCTGGCAGGAAAATTCTTTCAACGTTCCCTCCAATCCAACCCCTCCTCCACCTCTCTTCCCCATTCCTCGCCCTGCCCCTTGATCTTGCTCTTACTCTCCTTCTCCTGCCACCTTGTTCTCCTCCTAATACTGCCGTACAAAACACATCCTAGTCTGCTTCCCCCACAGCCTCGTACCTTGTCGTAGTCGAGGATGGTGTTGAGTCTGTGCGCGATGGTGATGACGGTGCAAGAGTGACAAGCTCGTCGGATCGCCGACTGGATCATGGCGTCCGTCTCGTGATCGACCGCTGCCGTCGCCTCGTCCAGCACCAGGATCTTCGTTCCCCGCAGCAGCGCTCGCGCCATGCACAGCAGCTGAGACTCTGATGAGCATGCTGGACACAGAGAGGAGGGAGAGGGAGGGAGGAAGGGAAGACATGGGAGGAGGGAAAGAGATGGAGGAGGATTGCGAGAGGAGGCGAGAGGAGAGGAGCGATGACGAGCAAGGCAGGGCAGGAGGGCGAGAGGACCGAGAGCAAGGAGACGACACTGACCTGCCTCTGCCCGACACTGAGGTGGCTTCCTCCCTCCCCAACCTGAGCCTCCAGCTTCTCAGGGAGCGATCGCACGTACACGTCGAGCTGGACGGAGGCGAGAGCGTCCCAAAGCTGCTCCTCCTTGTACTCCCCGAAGGGGTCGAGGTTGTAGGCGATGCTCCCCTGGAAGAGCATCGGCTCCTGCGGCACGATCGCGAGCCCTTCACGGAGGAGGCCGACATGGGCACGGGTGATGTCCTGCCCGTCGATCTCGATCCGTCCTCCGCTGATGAGTGACATGCGGAACAGCGCCATGAGCAGGGAGCTCTTCCCGGCTCCCGTCCTTCCGCAGATGCCGACCTTCTCGCCGGCACGGATGGTGAGGGAGACGGAGGAGAGGACGTCGGGAAGGTCGGGGCGATAGCGCATGGAGAAGTTGTGGAAGGAAATCTCTCCTCGCGACGGCCAGTCCGACAGCTCAAGGTACTGCTGCTGCTCCTTGTGGGTCTTGTCGCCCTCCGTCCTCTTGAAGAAGTCCGTTGGGTTCTTGAGCACGGTGCCCAACCACTGGAGAGGAGGAGGAGGAGGAGGAGAGGAGGAGGAGGAGGAGGAGGAGGAGAGGAGGCAGAGAGTTAGAAGAGTCTATCACTGGCTCGCTGACATCTCACCTCCTCTTCCGACAGGATCTCAACGTACTCCGCGACTCGCTCAACTTTGAGCCAAACAGTCAGGCACCAATAACTCCTTCATCTCCATCCCATTCACAACCTCAGAAATCTGGTTTCTCCTTCACCAAACTTTCCGCCTCCTCTCTTCCTCCTCCTTTCACCATCGCCACTGTTACCCTCTCCTCCTCCTCCTCCTCCTCCTCCTCCTCCTCCTTCAACAACGCCATGTTCGCTCTTGTCTCACCGGAGTTCATCTGAGCCTCGGCCTCTGTGCTCATCCTCACCATCCACGCGAGTGAGTTTGTGACTGACAGCGCGAGCGTCAAGCTCAGGCCGACCATGCTCGCCCTGTGAGGAGAGTGAGAAGAGCGAAAGTGAACGAGACAAGCGCTTCTTCTTCTTCTTCTTCTTCTTCTTCTTCTTCTTCTTACCTCGCTGGATTGAGCCACCCGAGCTTCCGCGATACGATTCCTGCAAAATCGTCATCTCCTCCTCGTCCTGCTACTCCTCCTCCTCTCACCAGCCAAGGCAGCTCCAGTAACGATCCCATTGCCGCAGAGCTCAAGACGGACAGCCAGCCAGCGGTTGCAGCCGTTGATGAGGCTGAACAAGTTGTTGACCCGATCAACCTGCGGAATGAAAAGTAAACCACCTCCCTCCTCCCCTCCTCCCCTCCTCCTTCTCTCCTCCTTTCTTCTCTCTCCTTCTCTTTGTATTTGACTGCCTTCTGCCTCAATTGCTGTTCTGCACCAGGTTCATCATAATCCCATCCTGAACGCTTCTTCTTCCCTCCTCCTCCCCTTCTCCCACCTCCTCCTCCTCCCTCCTTCTCCCCACCTTTTCGCAATTTTCTTGGCAAAATCGTCCTGCTTGTCCTCCAGCTCGGATGATGGTACTGCCAGCGATGCTTTCCCTGCTCAAAAAGTGAAAACGAGACAAGCACCACGCTCCTCTCGTCTCTTCGCCTCCTCTTCTCTGCTCTGCTCTCTCCCCCTCTCCTCCTCTTCTCTCACCCGAAGTGCGAGTAGAGCGGGCTCTTTGTCGTCGACTCGATCCTCTTGAGCTCGCGTGAGGTCTTGGAGTAGAGCTGCTGCGTGTACCAGTAGAGGTACCCGACTGACAGGCGTCAAAGGGGAGAGCAGAGCAGAGAGGCGAGGCGAAGCGAGGAGAGGAGAGGAGAAGAGAGGAGAGGAGAAGAGAGGAGAGGAGAGGACCAGCAGGCCGGGCTAACTTGAGGGGAGGAGGGGCTTACCTGGGAGCAATGCGAAGAGGAAGGTAGGAGACACGTAGGAGATCATGGCGATGGTGCCGGCAACCCGGAGGATGCAGGTGTAGAACTGATTCATCGTGCGAGGAAGAGTAGAGTCAAGACTATCCTGATCGTTTGAGAACCTGGGATGAAGTGTAAGAGGAGAGGGAGGGGGGGGGGGGGGAGAGAGAGAGAGAGAGAGAGAGAGCTCAGGAAATCGGATTCGAATCGAGTGTTTATGTGTATTTTCAAGTTATTCTTGTAAAATTATTTAAAAAAATTTTAACTACTTATTTTCCATCTTTTCCTCA
>NW_005434619.1:72528-81034 GCF_000315625.1 Guillardia theta CCMP2712
GGAGGAGGAGGAGGAGGAGGAGCAGAAGCAGGAGCAGGAGCAGAAGGAGGGACCTGTTCAAGATCCTTCCTATGGGAGTCGAATCGAAGAATGACATGGGAGCTTTCATGACAGAGTCAAGCATCCTGTTTGAGCAAGTCAGAGACGGAGAGGAAGAAGATGGGGGAGAGAGGAAAGAGGAGGGGAGGGGAGGTGAGGGGGATGATGAGAGGAGGGATCAGAGGAAATCGGATGGGGGGGGAAGAAAGGGACAAGGAAGCGAAGAAAAGTTTAGAGCACAATAGATCGAAGATGGGAGAGAAGGAGAGAGGATGGGAGCAGGAAACGTGATGGGGGAAGAGAAGAAATTTCCTGTTGTGCAGGACAGAGGCAGCTCGAAGCTCCATGAGCATCAATGACACGTCTCTGATCAAAAAGAGAGCCTGCAAAAGAATAAAGAAATTACCATCGTCTAATATCGTCGTCGTTGTGATGATCATGATCATGATCGTCACTCTCCTCCCCCCCCCCCCCCCCCCCCTTTCTCATCGTCATCATCTTCACCGTCACAATCGTTCTTTGCTTCTCTCCTCCTCCTCCTCCTCCTCCTCCTCCTCCTCCTCCTCCTCCTCCTCATTCATCATGATGATCATGATCATCATCATCATCGTTCTGTGCTTCTTCTCTCCCTCCCTCTTACCGCAGACCCGAAGTTCCAGGTAGCATAAACTCCGAGGTAGAAGGCGACTCGGTGACGGTCAGCAGCAGAGGCCCACTTAGTCAGCCACCAGTCGTTGCCGTTCCTTGCCGCCTGAGCAGACGAGCTCGTGAGAAGAGGAGAGGGAAGGAGAGGGAGGGAGAGGGAGGGAGAGGGAGGGAGAGAGGAGGAGAGACAGTGGTTGGTCTGAAGAGAAGAAGCGTGCAAAGGAAAGAGAGTAGAGAAGAAAAGAAAAGATGAGTAGGGAGAAGGGAAAGAAAGAAAACAGAAAAGGACAGGAAAAAGGAAGGGAAGGGGAGGGGAAGGAAGGGAAGGGAAGGGAAGGGAAGGGAAGGGAAGGGAAGGCAAGGCAAGGCAAGGCAAGGCAAGGCAATGAAAGCAAGGTAGTCCTCAGATGCTTCAGCTCAGGTCTACCTGACTTAAGATACCAACAGCAGATATGATAGCGATGTACTTCAACCTGCGACAGAACAGTCAGCCAAACTCACGACAAACAAGGCAGGACAAGGAACACCCCGTCCACCCCTCTCATGAGTCTTCTCAACCTCCTGCCTCTCCTCTCTGCCTCTCCTCCTCTCCTCTCTCCGTCTCCCTCCCAGCCCCCTCTCCCTCCCTAACTGTCCCCAGCTTACTTGAGCTCTCGGAAGTAGAAAGCGTACACATCGTGCGACACCGCTCCTTGCTTCTTGCTCTCCGGAGTCACCTGACCGTCAGCCGTAAACAGTCAGACGCGGTTACGCCAATCATCATCATCATCATCATCATCATCATCATCATCATCATCATCATCATCATCATCATCATCCACCTGCTGGAACATCGATGGAGATCTCTTTGCCATCCCAGCAATCGCCGACGACCCAGACGTTCCTCCCTCCCCTGTAGTACTCTCCTCCTTGGACTTCTGACCTTCCTCACCACTTGCAGCAGCAGCAGAGGAGGAGGAGGTGGTGGTGGAGGAGGAGGCGACAGCAGGAGTCGCAGGAGCAGACGACGGCGCCGATGCTGCAGGAGCAGAAGCAGGAGTTGCCTCAGCATCCTGCTTCTTCTGCGCACCCTCCTCTCCCTTCTCCTCCTCCTGCTTCTTGCTCTCATCCTCGCTCACGTTGTCGATCACGGACTCCAGGTCCACTCCCTGCATCCTGATCTCGCTCAGCGTCCCCTGCGCCTGCACCTTCCCGTCCCCGAGCACGACAATGTAATCCACCAGCGGCAGCAGGTCGAGCTTGTGGGTGACCAGAACTCTTGTCTTGTCCTGCAGCAGACGGATGAGGCAGTCGTCTAGCACGTGCGAGCCCACGTGACTGTCCAGGGCGCTCATGACGTCATCCAGGAGGAGGCAGTCGAAGTTCTGGTACACAGCCCGGGCCAGCGCTATCCTCTGCTTCTGACCTCCCGACAGGTTCACCCCCCTCTCCCCGATCTCCGTCTCGTCTCCGTTGGGGAATTTTTCCAGGTCCGCCTCAAGCGCGCAGGCCTTGAGGACCTCCCTGTACCTCCTCTCGTCCATCGGCTTGCCGAACAGGATGTTGTCTCGGATGTTGGCGTTCTGGATCCAGGCCTGCTGCGGCACGTAGCCGACCTCTCGGGGTGCCCTCACTTCTCCCTCAAGGCACTTAGCATCTCCCAGCAGTGCAGATAGGAGGGTCGACTTGCCGCTGCCCACTTGGCCAACAATGGCCGTGAGACTGCCGCGGGGGATCTTGATGTTCACGTCCGTGAGGATGGGCCGGCTGGCGTTCCAGCCGATGGTGGCGGACTGGAGCTGGAAGGGGAGGAGGTCCTGGGAGGAGGTAAACTGAATGTGCGAGAGGTCCCGCTCCTCAAGGCTCATGAACTCGTTGATCCTGTTGAGGGCGACGCGGCCTGAGACGATGGAGGAGATGAGGAGGGGGAAGACGAAGAGGGGGAAGGACATGATGTTGATGATGCTCAGGGCGGGCAGGACGACCTGCATGGTAAGGGGGTGCCCGAGAGCAGCGTATGCTCCGAATGTCGCCACGGAGACGGTGACAGGGGCAGAGTTCCAGAAGATGCTCTGCATGCTAGCGATGTAGCCATACCTCCGCAGCCTCTTCACCTCTTTCTTCCTGACGTCGGCGATGCGGCGCAGCAGAGGCTTCTCCCACGCAAACATCTTGATGACCTTGATGCTGTGCAGCATCTCCGACACCTGCTTGACCCTCCTGTCCTTCTCCACCATGTTCTTCTCCTGCAGTTTGCGAAGCTGGATGAGGATGGAGGCGTTGATGGGCATGATCGCGATCATAACTAGCAGGCCAACCAGGGACGCCACACCAACCATGCGGTACAGGAGGATCATGGAGAGCAAGATCTGAAGGGGAGAGCTCCATACCAGGTTGTGAAGGTACGGCACAAGGTCGACGATCCTCTGGACATCGACGGACATGAGGTTGACAAGCTCGCCGAGCGACTTCTGGTGGCGCGAGGAGGAAGACAACTTGAGCGACTTCTTGTAGATGCAGGAGACCAGCGCACCCCTCATCTGCATGGAGACGTCGAAGACCTTGTCGAAGTACTTATGCAGCGCCACCGAGGAGGCGTACTGGATCACGAAGAAGCACATGCACAGAAAAATGCCCTCCCGCCATGTCGGGACGTGGTCCATGCCCTTGGGGTCGACGTAGCGGTACACGGCCTTGACCAGGAAGGGAGAGAGGAAGGCAAGGAGGTCGTGGGGTAGCTTCCACAGCCCCCCACACATAAAGGGTACCTTGAAGACCCTCCAGGAGGCAGACAGGAGCGTCGGCGCCATGCTCTCCGAGCAGTTGCGCAGGAACTCCCTCATCTCCAGCTCCTCGGTGGTGTTGGCCGAGCAAGAGGATGGGTCTTCCTTCAACGCGCGCTCCAAGGCAAGTCCATGGACCTCGGCCTTGTCCTCCTCAGGAAACGGCGGCAGCTCCTGTTCCTCCAGGGGGTGGTCATAGCCGGCCTTGATGAGGGGATACATGTAGGAGAAGGTACTTCCTGACAACCATGTCTTCCTTGCCAGCCGAATCTTCTTGTGCTCCTCCGCCCCCTGCTGTAGATCTGAACTGCTCCCGTTGCCCCCCGACAGTCTGGTGTTGTTGGAGTTGACAGCAGGAGGGGCAAAGGCAGTGAGATGCTCCTTCCTCTTCAGCTGAGCTTTCGCTGGGCTAGAGGTGGCGGACTTTGAGAGAGAGTTTGCTTTCTTGGGCGAGTCCAAGGACATGTGATGTAAGGCATTGGCGCTGCTGACGCAAAGCAAGAGGGCAAGGGAAAGGCAAGCCATCCTGACGGATCGAGCAGCTCTGGTGAAGGATGCTTTCATCGGCATGCTGTCCACCTCCTTCGTCATGCCAAACACGCTGAGTTGACCGCTCCTGGTGCGCTAGTTCGTAGAGGATATCAGAGTTCTCGTCGAATAGAAATCAGTCCGGTGCTGACATGGCCTGATGGAGGGGATTTGGGTCGATGTGCGAACTGACGGCCAGAAGTCAGGAAGACAACAAACATTTCAAACTACTATCATGCAACTGGATGCTAGGAATGATCTCTCCTTCCTGATTCTATCGCTGATACGATGCCTTGACGTACATGTACCCTGAAAGCTCAGTGGAGAAATGCCTCCCGCATTCATGTCCTCACAATTATACCACAGATCACATCGCTTCTGTTCTTTCCTCTCCCATGCGGGATACACCTCTCCCTTCTCTCTTGCACCCGCCCCCGCCACCCCGCCCCCCTCCCTCCCCCCTCCCCCCTCCCCCCCTCCCGTCCCTCCCCCCCCCCCCTCCCCCGTTCCCCGCCCCTGCCATCCTCTGCCTCACACATAAGGACAACTACCCCGCATCCCCACTATGACCCTGCTTTGGGCCCCATGCATCTCTGGGGCGGACCTGGCAGAGAGGGAGGTGGAATGAGCGGGGACGAGGGCTGAGTATTGCAATGCTGTCGTGGCTTTCGGAGAGATCGACAGTCAAGGAGGAAGGAGGGAGGAAGAGGGAGGAAGAGGAGGGGAGGCCGAGGAGCAGGAGATGAGAGGAAGAGGAGATGAACTGCTAGACACAAGGGACAGCGCTGGAGGAGCCTTGTTCATGGAGTTCCATGCTGCAGACTGAGGGCCAGCGCATGGGCACGAATTCGGTGGAAGCGGGGGAAGAGGAGATGGAAGGGATCCAAGATGGCGAGCACATGAGCATGACCAGGATGTCGGATCAGTCTCCAGCGCTGCCCGGCGACTTCTCCTTCTCCTCTCCGGCAGGATGCTCAGCTGTCGACAGGAGTCTCAACGACCCCGATGGCGGCGCCTCGGTGCTCCGCAGATCTCTGGACGTGGCGGAGAGAGAGATGTCGGAGCTGAGGAAGAAGCTGAAGCGATCGCAGGAGCGATGCGAGGCCCTGGAGAGGGAGAGGGAGGAGAGGTACGTGAAGATGAAGGCAGAGATCTACGAGAACAGCATGAGCCTTATGCGGGAGGTGCAGAAAGGGCACAACGACTCTCAGGAGATCTCGGCGAGGAGGATCGCGTTCCTCGAGAGGGAGCTCGACGCTGCCAGGAGCGACTGCTCCAACATGGAGATGCTGTCGAGGGAGCTGGAGACGAAGAAGAACGAGTGCAACGAGCTGCAGGAGGCGCTGGAGGAGCTCGAGAACGAGAAGCGGGTGGAGATAGCTGCGGCGGTCGAGCAAGCGTGCGCTGATCTCAGAAGGAGTTTGCAAGTTGCTGATGAGTCTCATGGTGACGCTCTCCCTTCCCCCCTCGTTCCCTCCCCCCTCCTCACCTCTTTCCATCTATCCCTCCATCCCTCTTTCTTCCCTTTCCCTCTTACTTTCCTTCTGCTCTTCCCCGCCTACCATGGTGTATCAAGTTGAAACCTGTCAGCAGGGAGCCACGAACAAGCTGATAAGCAAGACACCAAAGTAGACGGAAGGTATCGATCCTCGTTGGGGGTTTGCCCGCTGACATCGTGTTTCAGCCTTGAGGAGAATATGGCAGACTACCATCTCAATCAAACCACTCAAGTGAGCTGGGATGATGTACGCTCCTCGGGTGATGATAGAGACAGGGCAACAAGTACACGGATGAAGAGTTTGAGGCGATGAATGCTCAGGTTTGTTGTCTTCTCCTCCCCTCCCTCCCCTTCCATTGTCCTCCTCGTCCTTGTTTCTCTACCTCCTCCACTGTCTCTCCCTCTTCCCTCTTCTTCCACTTCAGCTCCACATGTAGTGTTTTGCTCTAACTCGTTTCCACTAGCTCGAGCGTGTGAGCGAGGACAAGGAGTCATTACAGCACAGGTTTGACATGCACGTCCGATGTCGTGCTGACAGTCAACATCACCTGCCACGTAGTGTTAGTCTGTTGTGTTGATTGAGCACGTCTCTGCTTTACCTCTCACTTGAGCTCACTGTCCGACAAGCTGATGGTGCTCGAACAGGCTGTGCGATGCAGAGGAGAAGAACAAAAGGCTCGAGCGAGAGCTGCACAGGTTGTTGCTCTCCATGCTCCCCACAGAACGTGATGGTCAAGCTTAACATGTAGTGGATGGAGCTGACGTTTGTTGCGCTGGTGTTTGTTCGGATGTACCCGATTCTAGATGTGTTCATGATTGTTCAGATGTAGTCCATGTTTGTTTTATATGTGGTTTCTCTCGCGGTGCTCTGAAACTCCAGCTCCTTGGCAGGATGTCAGACATCCAACGGCAGATGGAGGTGACGTGGCGTCGAGTGTGGGGATTGAGAGCTGATAGCGGCGCGGCAGGTGAAGTTCGCGCAAGTGCAGATGGAGTATCAGATCTTCATGGAGATGGAGGCGAGGAACCGTCAGGTGCGACCCTCCTGACGTCTTCATGCTGAGCTTGCCTCTCTCGATGACATGCGATGTTGCTGGCAGTGGGAGGAAGACTCTAGCTCCTTGTACTCGAGGTCAGGTGACGTGCTCTGCGATCTCTGCTCCTCACCCCGGGGGTCTGCGGCAGGGACAAGAGCAAGAAGAAGAACAGGGGCAGCAGGGAAGAAGGTCTGCAAAGGCAGCGAGCTGAACAAGATTCTGAGATGGGCAAGAGCATCCTGTTGCTCCAGGTGCTTGGAACTGTGCAATCCCTTCCCTCCCCCCCCCTCCCCTTCTCGTTTCTGTTTCCTTGCCACCCTCCTCCTCCTCCTCCTCCTCCTCCCCCTCCTCCTCCTCCCTTTCACCATGCTCAATATCTTCTCATTCTCCGCATTTTCTCTCCTCTCTCTCACCATTTCCCTAGAACGACGTGGAGAACCTCCGCTATCAACTCGAGTCCCGGGACGCGGAGCTCAGGTCTTTCCTGCTGCTGGCTGTCGCACTTGCCTGAGTGGTGTGGGCAGGGCCGTGAAGCTGCAGTACACGAACACGTCCAGCAACCAGGCTGATGAGGTGAAGTATCATCTTCGACCGCCTCCGACGCGCCGGCGGTTTGACTTGACCTGGCAGTTGACATCTGCCAAGAAGGAGTTGGAGCAGATGAGGGAGAAGTTGATGTTGGTGGAGAACTCCAAGACGCTGTCGCCGTCGGCGGCAGCAACAGATATGTCGCTGTACAGGTGCTGGGGAAGTTCCTGCCTTGAAGTCAGGCGTGTTGAGCTGTCAGTAGGAAGCTGCGATCCCTTGAGGATGAGACGAGGCAGTTGGAGGATGAGAAGGGCTACCTGCGGGAGCAGCTGGAGGAGGAGAGGAGAATGAGGACGAAGACGAGAGGAGAGCTCGACGATCAGATCACCTTCTACCAGAATCTCATCAAGAACTTCATCATCCTGGTTGACTAGACCAGCTTCTCCTCCTCCCCTCCCCTCCCCTTGCCTCTCCCCTCCCATGTCTTCCAGTCTCCCCCTACCTCTCCAGTCCCGCCCCTCCTCTCCCTCCCCCCACCTCTTCTCCACTGCTCCTCCTTCTCTCTTCTTTTTCCATTACACTTTCCATGATGTCAGATTTTCATCCTCTCCTTCCTCCTGCTCCCTTCCCCTTCTGCTCTTTATTTTCATACCTGCAGGTGCCCGATGAGCTTCAGTCTGTGCAGGAAGCAGTCTTACGATCTCTCTCTTCGCACAAGGTTCTTGCCCTCTCCCCTCCCCTCCCCTCCTCCCCTCTCCCTCCGTCTCTCCGTCTCTCCCCTCTTGCCCCTCACTCTTCCTCCCGGGCTTGTTCCTCTCCCCCTCTTTATTTTCCTCTTGCCTCTCTTCCTCTGCCCTCCTCCTCATCATCGTCTTCTAGGCGGTCAACATTAGAAAGGGCTTCTACAACTGGAGCGACTCGTCTCCACTGGTAAAGAATTCCTCCTCCTCCTCCTCCTCCTCCTCCTCCTCCTTCCCCACCACTTCCTCCTCCTTCCCCTCCTCTTCCCCCTCGTCCTCGTTCTCCTCCATTGCCTCGTGCTCTGTGACCTGACCATTCTCTCAGGTGGTCAATGGCTTTTTGAATCTTGTTATCTCCTCTCCTCTTCGCGGTACGAGCGTAATAACAAACATGCAGGCAAGCGAGGAGGAAGCGGTCATGCGGGGATCCTGGTCCCTGGAGGAGAGCAGGTAAGGATGAAGAGGAGCAGCGGCATCGGCAGCCTGCGCAGGAGCAATAGGAGCAACAGCAAACAGCGCAGGGGGAGGGCAGGGGCGGGAAAAGGAGCAGGAGCAGCAGGAGTGCGTAGTTGTTGTGACGGAAGCATTTCGAAGGAGAGAGGGAGAGGAGGAGGGGGCAGAAGGGAGCAAGGAGGGAGGGGAGGGAGAGGAGGGAGGAGAGGCACGAGGAACCAAGGTGAGCAGGATGGACGCTTGACTGGTTTTACAGCTCAGGAAGTTTCCGAGGAT
>NW_005434619.1:81134-84038 GCF_000315625.1 Guillardia theta CCMP2712
GAGAGGAGGAGGAGGAAGGCATATCGTAATGTTTCATGGCCAGGGAGGATATGCGTTGAGCTTTACGGAAGACGCAAACTGCACGTTGAGACGAGTAGCGATCAGGTGAGCAGGAGGAGCAGGAGGAGTTAGGGGGGTGGGGGGCGGGCAGAACCGAGACCGAGAGGAAGAGGATTGGACTGGACTCAGACTTTCTTCAGCGGGTTTCAGTATGGTATGTGCTTGGGCGACAGCGCGCAGGTATCAAATGAGACGAAGAGCGAGGAAGAGAGAAAGGGAGGGAGGGAGGGAAGGACGAGGGAAGGCAGGAGCAGGATGAGTTGACGGCTTGTCTGGCTCAGGTGTCAGTGATGGAAGGGAGCGAGATCAAGTGCGAGCACGCGATCGTGCTGGGGAACGTGTCCTCAGACGCGAAGCTGGTGCTGAGCAAGGGAATCACTTTGCAAGAGGAACTGTGCAGCCCAAGAGATCTGAGCCGGTAAGAGGTGGAGGGGAAGAGGAGGAGAGAGGAAGGGAGAGGAGACGAGGATTGTGGTGCAGGAGAGGCAGGAGAAGAAGGATGAAACGAGTGAGGACGAGGAGGAGATGGAAGACCAGGAAGGGGAGGACGAGAACGAGGAGGAGGAGGAGGAGGAGGAGGAGAAGCAAGGGGAGGTGAAACATGAGGGGGAAGAGGAGAAGGAGGAAGGGGGAAACGATGACGATAACCGGTTGCAGGCTCAAGGAGTTGATTAGCGCAAACTTGATGGCGGAGGAGGGAGCATGGATATTCGAGGAGGAGGGAGAGCGCAACTTGATTTCTTCCATGGCTCCTGTTGGACCCTTCTCTCCCATCCTCAGAGGTGTGAGACTGCTCGCTGCTTCCTCCCTCCTTGACGAGGTTGCCGCAGAGGTAGAGGGCCTTCGTCACGGGGACTTGGTGGCATGCGGTATGAATCATCCCCTCTCCCTACCCCTCCTGCTCTCCTCCTCGTACTCCTCCACCTCCTCCTCCTCCTCCTCCTCCTCCTTCCTCCTGCCCCTTCCCAATTAGTCACATCGGCAACAGGAGGAGATTTCAGCCCTGCAACGTGGTCAGCAGCATCGAATTCAGAGGAGCAGGACGCTGGGAGGAGGAGGAGAGGAGCGCGGGGGAGCAGGCTAGCGGTGCTGGGGAAGGAAGAAGAGGAGGAAGGAGAAGGTGACGAGGAGGAGGGGGGGGCTGAGCAGGAGGGGGAGACGTCAGAGATTGCGAAGCGAATCTTTTACGAAGGACAAGATGACGATGAAGATTCAGATAACAGCCTGTGAAGCGGAGAAGAGAGAAGGAGAAGGGCAGGAGAGGACAGCACAGTTTAGCGCAGGCAAGGACAGCCCAGGGGATGGCAGGGCAGGGCAGGGCAGGGCAGGGCAGGGCAGGGCAGGGCAAGTGATGGGTCGAGACGGGACGGGACGGTGATTGTGAAGTGAAAGTCAAGAACAACTGAACAAGAGCAAGAGTTGAGTTAGAAGCATGATGGTTCAGTGTTCTTTGTTGTAATGAAACAGTGAAGCGAAGCATGCTCATGGGTTGTCGGGGTTTGACCCTGCAGCTGACATGCGGCAGATTATGATGATCTCCTCCTTGTGTGCTCCGTTGGTGCCTGACAAGTGAAAAGTGAGAACAAGGGTGGAGGGAGAGACTGAAGTTGTGATGTCAATGAGAGAAGGAGCAGGAGACAACACGAGACGAAGGAGAGGAGAGGGAGGAGGAGAGAGCAAGAGATTCTGGGCTGGGAGACAGCGAGCAATGACAATCACGACTGTCATGGAGGAAAACTCACACTCGTTCTCAACCTCCTCGATCGACAACTGCAGCCCAAGACAACAGTCAGGACCAGCAGCAGGACAAACCCCTCCTCCGCTCCTCACCCCGATAGCGCATGCGATGGCATCATAACACCTCGAGCCATCGCACAGGGAGAGCAGCTTGTTCAACCAGCGTCACGCGCTGTCGCACCGTACCATCCTCTCACCTTCGCCGTCAAGTCCTTCCCGTTGTTGCCCTGGGATGCTGCAGGTTCTTTCCTTGACGCTGTGATGCTTGACTGCAAAGAGAGCGCAGATTCAGCGAAGAACATCTGTGCAAGTGAGACAACTTCGACCTTCTCCTCTCTTCATCTCCTCATCTCCCCCTCGTGACCTCCTCTTCTCTTCCTCTCCTTTTCTTCTATCAGCCCTGCCTCCTCCCAAAGTCCCACAGCCTCTTCCCCTTGACTGTTCTCCTCTTATTTCAGTCCCGTCTTTGTTACCATCCCCTCCCTCTCCCTTCTCCTCACTCGTACTACCCCCCCACACCCCCCCACACCCCCAGCCCCCTTGTTCTCTCTTCTCTCTCCTCCTCCCATTCCTCCCTTTCTCTCCTCCTCCTCCTCCTCCACTATATCTCTATCCTTATCCTTCCATCCACCTTCACACCTGACTCGGTCCTGTCCAAATCGGCCAGTGGTGCATTCTCCGCAGGTATCTGACATGTCAATCAGCAGATGATGCCGTCTCGAAGATGGTTTGCCTGTGAACTCGACCGAAGGTCAAGAGGCGAATGACATCGATGTTGTCGTTCTTCTTGAGAGATTCAGGAGAGGCGATCTGGACAGCTCTTGAACAAAATCGAAGGATCGATAAAAGAAGGTAGAAGAGAAGGGAATGAGAGGAGAGGGGAGGGGAGGAGGGAAGAGGAGAGAAGAGGAAAGGAGGGGAGGGGAGAGGAGAGGAGAGGAGAGGAGAGGAGAGGAGAGGAGAGGAGAGGAGAGGAGAGGAGAGGAGAGGAGAGGAGGGAGAGGAGGAGGAAAGGAGGGAAGGAGGAGGAAGGGGGTAGGGAGGGAGAGGAGGAGGACGAGGACGAGGACGAGGAGGACGAGGACGAGGACGAGGACGAGGAGGTCG
>NW_005434619.1:84138-87381 GCF_000315625.1 Guillardia theta CCMP2712
CAATACGAGAGAGAGAGAGAGAGTACGAGAGAGAGAGAGAGAGAGAGAGAGAGAGAGAGAGAGAGAGAGAGGAGAGGAGAGGAAAGGAGGGGAAAGGAGAGAAGGGGGGGGTAGGGGAGAGAGGAGAGGACAGGACAGGACAGGAGAGAGGACAGGAGAGGAGAGGAGGTGAAAACGGTACTGACGAGATGAATTGAGATAGAAGGTGAGGTGAGGAGGTGAGAAAAAGCGATGGGAAGGGATGGAAAGAAAACGAGAGGAGAAGACAAGAGAAACGGATTAAACGGAACGAGAGGAGACAAGAAGAGCAGACGGAGAGGCAGACGAAACTACCTCGCTGGGGCGCTTTCCATGCTGCAGGGAGCAGAGGAATTGGAAGGCTCTTCAACAACATTCAGCGCACAAGGATACCAAAGAGACTCTCAAGACCTGGGGATCGTTGGCGGCGGCGCGTCCTCAGAAGCCCGGCAGTACCTCACGCACTGATCCTTGAGCCTGCGCCCGCCACGTCATCCCACCATGGTGAGAACAGCGCGTTCGCTTCCTCTCGTCGAGGAGGAGCTCCCTGAGCTTCTTGGTGGTCGCATAGCAGTTGCTGGAGGAGGCGTCAGCTGGAGCAGCAGGACCTGCCGTCCCTTCACTTGAGTCTAATCTTGTCGATCATTCGCACGACCTCCATCTCCCTCTGCAGCAGCCACGAGACCTGGTGCCATGTCACTGCCCTCGGAGAGGCGAGGAGCGGTGGATACCTTAGCAAGGACAAACTCCAGCTCCATCTCCGACTTGATCGAGATCGTCATGATGTCGCTGACGCCTGCCAGCAGGTCGATCAGTCGATCAGCGACTCTCCTCGCAGCCCGAGGCAAGAGCAAGGGAGGGTTGCTGCTGCTACCGTCAAAGAAGGAGACGAGCTTGAGGAGAAGAGGATCGGCAAGTTTGATCGAATCTTTCGATGCTACCCAGACCTTGAAAGATTTCGTCATGGTCATCGTCCCATCAGACTCCGTCCTTCACCGGAACTTCGTGTGGTCTGACTTCAGGTATAGACGCTCGCGGCAGACACTGCTTGTAGATCAGGAAAAGAACGATTGAATTCGAAGATCATCTCAATGAAAATCTCCGTCATCTCCATCATCTCCATCATCTCCATCATCTCCACCATCATCTCCATCATCATCATCATCATCATCATCATCATCATCATCATCATCATCATCATCTCCATCATCATCTCCATCATCATCATCATCTTCATCATCTTCGCTGTCGTCATCGCTGTCGTTTCGTCTTTGCGGTTACCGACGCCTTTCATCTTGCATGCTCACAATGACAGGCACAATCTGACCTGCTGCAGTCGAATGGGCTCAGGATTGTTCTTAGGAAAATAAGGAATGTCGGATACACCTGAAGCCATGTAAGACAAGTGAAAAATGTGCGAGGAGAGAAGAACAGAAAGCAGGAATCAGAGAAGAGAAGGGCGAAGGAGAAGAGATGGGAGAGTAGGGAAAGAAGATTGGCAGAGGAGCAGGAGGAAGTGTTGAAGAGAAGAGATGAAAGAGAGGAGATAATAGTGTTGGTTAGGGGGGGCTCAACAAAACATCAAAGTCTTCGCAAGGCAACCAGTTGGCGGCATAGAGAATTGTCCCAGTGTGTTGATATCATGAATAATCCCCTGGATGATTGCCTGCGTTTGCTCGTGGTTGCTCTGAGACGATAGGAAGCGATGCTGAAAAGTTTGGTAGGCGTAAGTTGAGGACGAGGAGGAGGGGAAGAAGCGGACGTGGACGTGGGTGGAGAAGGAAGGAGGAAGGGAGGCGGGAGAAGTGGCCAGACGGGGTGGAGGAGGCATATCAGGAGGGGATACGAGGAGAGGGAGGAAAAAGAGAGGAAGGAACAGGAGGAGCAGAGGGAGGGAGGAGAGGGAGGAGGAGAAGGAGGAGGAGGGCGATGAAGCGAAACATTCACCTGTGTCTCCATTAGCCGAAAGTCGGAGGCGACTTGCTTGACAATGGGCTGGTAGGCGCTGACGTCGGTGGTCGCATCGAACACGAAGCAAACGTTGAACATGAACTACAACCATGGTCAGAAACGCCGAGGGAGGGAGGGAGGGAGGGAGAGGGAAGGAGGGGAAGGGGGAGGGAGCTGGGAGAGGAAGGAGTAGGTGTGTGTGAGAAGGTGGGGAGTCGGGGCGGGAGGTGTGCATGACTGGGAGGGGGAGGAAGGGTAAAGAAGTGGGAGGAAATGGAGGGGAAAGGGAGGAAGAGGAGGAGGGAGAGGAGGAGGGAACGCGCTCCCTCTGCCATGAGGCACCTGGTTCCTCTCGTAGTGCTCGTCTCGGATGTGCTCGGGGTGGCCGACGAAGCGCAGACCGAAGGCAGTGACGCTGATGAGATGGCCGCAGAGCTCGCTGGAGGCGATGAGATGGTCGGAGAGATAGTCGCACGTGTCTGCGCTGACCAGGTTCTCCGGCGCCTGGAAGACAGGGCGGGGTCCCCTGTGGGGGTCGAATTCGCAGTAGAGGATGCACCTCAGCCATGCTGGCAGCGGGAGTGAGTGAGCAGCGGGTTGAATGCGGGGCGGGGCGGGGAGGGGAGGGGAGAGGAGGAGCAGGGCAGCGAAGGGCAGAGCAGTGGAGGGCAGGAGAGGAGGGGGCATGTGGAGAATCGGGGAGACAGGGCAAGAGGAGGAGAGGATGGGGTGAAAGCCATTGCCGCGCGCGGTGAGGTTACTCTACTGGGGCCTACAATCATTCAGCCCTCCAGTTTCCTCGTGTTGCACACTCTGCCTTTGAAATGCAGTAGAAGAAAGAAGTGCAGGTATTGGAGCATAACCACCAACCTTCCGTTGCAAGGAATGATCCAAGGCTAAACTTCTATGGACATCAATCACCATCGCTTTCACCCAAGCAGCAAGAAATATGCTAAGGTGTTGCATGATTGTAGTCCACAGAGGCAACCAAAGGGCAGAAACGTGTCGTCTACCGTATCTGACTTCACTTCGACCAGACGAGGCGCAGCAAGCCGCCGATTGTCGGCAGGAGTCCAACAGACAGGAAGTACATAACAGAAACAGCAACGAGGCCAAATCCAAAGAAATTCGCCAGAACCTGAAACATGGAGATACTCTTGTACTTGTAGACTTCGCCAGGGAAATGACCGTGCTGCTTGAAGTGAGTGAGAAGCTTGTCCTTCTCCTCAAACACCTTCATCATCCAATCTTGCACTGCTTCAGTCTCCTCCGGGA
>NW_005434619.1:87481-105109 GCF_000315625.1 Guillardia theta CCMP2712
TCCTCCTCCTCCTCCCTCCCTCCCTCCTCCTCCTCCTCCTCCTCCTCCTCCTCCTCCTCCTCTACAACGCTCCCCCCTTCCCCCGCCTACTGCGCCTTCTTTCAGCATAAAATAGGAACCACGAAAAAGTATTTTTTGATCCTTTCTCAATCCCTCGTTAGAGGGGCAGTCGAGCAGGGCGATGCTCGGGGGCAACAGGAGCCGGTGGGGATGCAGGCGCATGGGAGGGAGGATGGGCAGGGAGGGGAGCGTGCGGAGATGGTTGACGGGGGCAGGAGGAGAGATTCGGGTGGAGGACAGCATGGCAGGTAGTAGAGGAAGTCTCCTCTGCCTCCATGGGATACCAGGGAGAGGAGAAGATTGGAACACGCTGGCAGGGGTGCTGAAGCATGCCGGCTACCGCATCCTCCGCGTGGACATGCCAGGGTGTGGGCAGAGCTCGGCTGGATGCATGGGAGGAGGCGATCCGGCGAATGGGAAGGAGCTGGCGGGTATTATTGAAGAGATCAGGGAGAGGAAGGGTCTGGAGGAACCCTTCCTGCTTGCGCATGGACTTGGAGCTCAGGTCATCCCCTGACATGTCGGCGTGCACGAGAGGAGAGGCATGGAGGTAGCTTCCTCTGACGCCATGGCAGGTGGCGATGAACTGTGCTGCTCGCTGCCCGCAGCATTGGGCTGGTCTTGTCCTCCTCAACCCACTGCCTGTGCTCTCTGCTCATCGGAGCATCAGGCCATACTGGGCCTTTCGAGCCATGGCGCGAATGCACGCTAGCATGGAGAGCATGGGAGCCGAGTGGCTGGCAGAGAAGCTTGTTTGGAGAAGTATGATGATCGAAGAAAACAACAACATGTCGTCTCTCCCTGTCATGAAGCTCGCGGCCTTGACATGCGTTCAACAGGCTGCAGGGGAACAACCTCTCTCTCATGATGAGGCGATGGGTCGACTGCGACTTCTGGAAGTACGGTCTCCTCCTCTCACTGCGACTGCTGGTGCTGAGCGCGGACTGCAGGCAGGCTGCAAGAAGCAGGATGATCAAGAGCCAGAGGGTCAGCAGGGAAGGAGGGATGTCACGGAGTGACCTGCTGTCCTTACCAGGTCCCTGTCTTCATGTCCTGGAGCAAAGACGATCCTTTCGTGGAGGAGGCGCTCTACCACGAGCTGAGCCAGACCCTGACCGGGGGGTGAGACATTCTATTTACAAACCTCTTCGGCAAAGAATAATTAGTTGAAAAGGCCTCGGCTCGTCTTCAACGACGGAGGTCACTTCATCCAGGAGACACACGCCGATGAGCTGGGGTCGGCCATCCTTGACTTCTTGGCCTTGGAGGAGATGCAAAGGTTGGCCGGGAGGGGTTAGAGAGATCGGGGACCTTGAGCGTCGTGCCGACTCTGGCAGCTTCAAAAGACAACTTTGTTTCCTGTTTGACAAGGAGGAGGAGTGGTCAGGGTGGAGTTGGCAGAGTCAAGTTGTCACCAAAGATCTGGTCATGTTTGTGCAAGGCAGCCTGGATGAAGCTTCAGCTCCGAAGCACAGCAAGCAGTTTAGGTCACAACCTGTCGTCGCTGCTTCAACTCCTCCATCTTCACCGAGACATTTTTCTGCAAGCAGATCAATCTGTGAACCATCGATACCGAGAATGGTCAATTACCCCTCCGGAGCTTCCATCGGAAGCCACAGCGTCTTGAGTCACAGCCTTGGGAAGGAAATACACCGTTAGGGGGCGATTTGATGAAAGAGTACAGTTGAATAGTACAACAGAAATCGGGGCTAACGATAATGAAGTTTACCTGAAGAGCTCCCCTCAGGTCATCGAAATTTCTCAGGGCGTCATCTCGATTCCGAGAGTTGGTATCTATCGAAAAGATGTCACCTGAATAAGAAACTGCAACAAGCGAACAAGGTCCAATGGTGGACACTAGAAGGGGTGAGCAAATTGTACCTTCAGTTTGTTGCGGCAGTATGCTGGATGCAGAATGTGACGCGGCTGTCAAGTCCGCACCGATCTTTTGATTGTTGGAATGTGTCTGGCAAAGGAATTCCTGTTAGTACACATCAAATAGTTCCTGGAATGAAAGATTTCCTTCTTGGTGTGTCTATTCATGTTCTCCAGGAACATAACCATCTCAGCCTGCAAGGGTGACAAACTGAGCCTCTGCCATTGGACTTGGGATGAAGAACCTGGTTATTCTCAGCTGCGTAGTGCATAGGAATCTTTCCATCAGAAGCACGACATAGTATGTCCCCCTGAAGATCATTCCATCACGCTCCCAGGATTCTTCGATTGACGTCAAACCCTCTTCTCTATCAAGAACTCTGCGGCTGGAAGATCGCCGTTGAGAGCCGCAAAGTGGAGAGCTGTCCTCCCTGCTCAGCAAACGAATCATCAGATTGGAGTAGCTCGGATCACTCCTGATACCGTAATGATCTAACTGGTTGACGTCGGCCTTGTTCCTCAGCAGAGCTTCCAGGACCTCTACGTTCCCGCAGGCGGCATGCTTGGAGAGGCGAGTGAGCGTCCAACAACACCAGGACTCGCTCTGCTCATGGTATACCTGATGAAACAAAGGCGCGTCTAGATCGGTTATGACGTCACGGGCAGACCAGAGCTGCCAGGGGTTAAGCAATGGTGCTCTCGAGTCAGTGGACAACAGTGAAGTCACCTCTTCATAAACATGGTCGTTGCTGGATGAAGGCTGAAGATCGTGCCCAGCTGCTGTGTGGAAGGTCAGCAGCATCAGAGACACGCGGGAACGACTCACGATCGGGCCTTTGGGCATGGTGCACAGACGAAGCATACGCGCTGTTCAAAGGATAGTCAGTTTGCACACCCATAAGATGAGAGGACAGCCTGTATACCTAAAAACGTGTGTGCTAGGCCCTCTCGCACTCTTCAGCACACTGCTATCGTTCTTGCAACATTCAAGCTCCTCTGTACGATCTTCGACATCAGTGGTCGACGAAATAGGTGTTTCATGATGGGATGGGATGATGAATGTCGGGGAATAGGGTACGAAGTGACAAAGAATACTGTCTGGAACCTCATACACATGATAGTAGAAGATATCTGATACTGAAGATGTGCACAAAGCTCAGCATCAAAGGGATTAAGTCGGGAGGGAAAACGTAGGGCACGCAACAAATGCAGCTAGGAAGCGAACAGCAAGCTACTTGCAGTGATGTACATGGAGTGGCTGCTTGACCAAGTTGAAAGGGCAGGGCAAGCTACAGAAGGAACAGATGGACAGCTGGGGGGACAGAGCAGCCTCAACGGGGTCAAGCATTGGAGGGAGCATTGGAGGGAGCATTGGAGGGAGGGATGAAGGAGGAGGGAAGACAGTGGAGGAGAGAGGGAGAGGAGAGTGGGGTCAGTGGGTTGAGAGAAGGAGGGGTGACAGGACCTTGCGAGATTAAGCTGAAGTTGCCGCCCATGGCGTCAAAGTGGGCAAGGGCACGGAGGTAGGGAAACGGTACCAGGGGGTAGGGTCATGATTGAACACACTACTCACAAGGGGTGGGGTATGTTGTTCGTGGTACCGGTCCTTCATCGGCTTTTGGTAGATGAAAATACCCGTTAGGGTAGTGACCCCCAGGAATTTAGGTTCATTTTGTATGTGGGACCCCGTCAACCGGAGCAGAGCCGAGATGTGGAAGAGGGGGTGGGGTGGTGGTATCTCAGTGATTATTGAAGTTGGCAGCCTTTCAACAAAGTTCCGGGCCCGCCATCATCGGCGGAAGTCGGACCGGGGCCCGCGCACAGTCGGACCGTGACTCCCGGCGAGCCCGCCGGGCCGCCCCGGGCCCGGGCCCGGGCGCCCGGTGACTCCAAGTCGGACTAAGGAACTTCTTTACTCAAAGTTAAGTGAAAAATCAGTACGAGGACAATCAGGATAGTCGAGGGCGAGAAGAGAACTCCGAAAAGACAGCGAGAACCAAACCCAATCCTGCCGACTGCTGCCCCCCAAACTTAACTGATACCTTCACTAGGAACCTAAGGAACCGTACCCCCCCCCGGCGCGTACCCGCCGGTGCCCGCGGCCCGTACTAGTGACTGGGCCGCCGCGCACCGCCGGCCGGGCAGGCCCGGGCCCGGCCCTGCCGGGGTAAAGGCAATTGGGCAGCGCCGGGTCACCCGATGCCGTCAGCTAGGGACATGTTGGCATGCAACCAGCAGAGCATGGAGCGGAAAACAGGTGGGTGGGGTGCTGGGCAGGAGCGGAGGGGGAGATGGTCGAGGAGAGAGACAGCGATCATGATTGTCCTTCTCTTCCACCTGGGATCTTGCGAGCATGAGAGGAGACAAGAAGCTGAGGAATGGGCGGCGAGCAAAGCCGACCACGATGCTGACACATGCTCGGATGAGCAGTGTATATCTGATGCCCGCAAGATCGATGCGTTCGAGAAATGGATCCAGTCACAGAAGCTTGCTGTGAACAAGTTAGAAGTGAAGAGCATACCTGGCTTCAGAATGGGAACGACCGCTAAAGATGACATCGCAGATGGTGAACTGTACATTGCTATCCCGGACCACATGCTCATGGGCCCAGAACGAGTAGAACCTGGGTCAAGATTGGACAAAAAGTTGATGAAGATTGTTAAGAGCCAGTCAATTTCCATGCAAGAACAACGCAGGCTTCTGTCGGAGAAGAACAAGGTCCTCATGTACTTTCTCCTTCAGATGTACAACCCCAAGAAAGAATCGTTTTGGAAACCTTACTTCGATATCATGCCAACCAACTTGACATCTCCAATCTTCTGGAGTGAAGATGAGCTGCAAGAGCTTGCGGGCTCTGAGGTCTCGAACATGGCCAGGATTGAGAAGAAGAGGCTGCGCGCCATGTACGACGAACTGCGCGAGCGTATCTTCAAACACGACAGGAAGACATTCTTGAAGCAGGCATTCACACTGAAGAACTGGTTCTGGGCCAACGGCCTGTACGACTCAAGAGTCATTCAACTCAACAGGCAGACTGGCCATGGGAATGTCCCGACATTCATCCCTCTGATAGACATGGTGAACTGCATCGAGAGTCAGGACAAGACCTTCATCCAATACGACAAGAAGCTTCGTGCGGCAGTCATGTACGCAGATCGTGCAGTGTCTCGAGGGGTCCAGGTGATGTCTAGAAGATCCATCGCTTTCCCGAAGGTTTTCTGATTGATCGCAGGTATTCGAGTCTTACGGCAACAAGTCAAACTACGAATACCTGCTGTACAATGGATTCGTTATGGAGGACAACCCTAACGACTGTGTCTACATTTCATTTCCTTCCTCCAATGCAAGAGATGTACGACAATTTTGTGTTTCTACGACAGAGATTCCCTATCAAGTCAGAGAGTGGGCGAAATCTCAAAGCAAAGACGTGCGAAACTCTTGTCTCTCTTGAATACTGCAAGTGAGTCTTGTTTTGACAGGCAAAATCATATCTGATCAAGCACATTGAGGAGAAGAGGAGAGGATACAGTATGTCTCATTCTGCATTGAGTGATTCGAGGAATGCTAATTTTGTACACTTAGGAACAACCATTGCAGAAGACAACGAGTTGCTTTCGCGGTGAGTTTGTGTTGCCGAGAAGCTTATCACGGGTGATATGACACCTTTTACAGGACGATTCGCGAGAACCATGTGCATCATGACGTGACATCTGTTGTGGAAATAACTTGGTATGCAGGAACTTGCAGTTCGCTTGCGGCGGCACGAGAAGATGTCTTTGGACAAGATTATCGAAAACCTAAATAGGTCCCGATGTTGCTCAGAGAATGGCAAGCTCTGACTTGATGCAGGGGGGCACTACAATGCTGCTAGACTCTGTTTCGCGAGATGTATAATCTAGATTTACCCTGAGAAAAGGAAATTTACTCGGAAGCACCGTAAGCACCATAGGAGCTGTAGGTGGGGAGGATGTTGGCGGGATCGTCACCGCGGATGCCTGGAAGACGGGTTCAATACTCCAATCACAAATTTCACATTCGAAACAAACCTCCGAGGTTGTTCTCAGTGACGGTCTTGTGGGTGAAGAGGCCATCTCCCTGGTGCTCGTTGACATAGAAGCTGGAGGTTCGACTGATGAGAACACATCTCTTCTCATAGCAAGCTTCCTTACTCGTTCAAAGTGAGGGGGCCGTTGCTGCCGGTGGCATCGAGGGAGGTGAAAACAGTTCTAACAGTCTGGAACATCCTGTTCAAGGAAAAATGTCAACTTCGGCCATATTCTTTATGCACTAGGAAAGCACAGCCTATTGCATTTTACAGCGAAATGAAGCAAACAAACTTGTTTTCAAATCATGGCTCAAAGTGCAAACTGAGAATGACATCACACCAGAACTCTACAATTCAGCCTCCTCTTCATCAAAACAACATCACTCATCGCAAACGGCTTCTCCTCTCCGCCTTCCCCTCCCTCCCAACTAAACGCATTCTTTCGTTGCATGCCGCGGCTGACCTGCTTCTTGATTCTATTTCGGGGGGCGCCCGTCTATGAAGACTTGAGGTACCCCTACCCAAGAGCTTTTTAACTTCTACTCGACCCCGGAGTAGCTGGGGGTACTTACATAAGATACGGCAAGGAGGGGTGGTGTTTAGTGAAACCTCAAACGAAGTGGGTAAGGGGGGTGGGGTGGGCCGCGGGTTTCTAGAGTCTATTTTGAGCGATGACTCGAGTGTGAGGGGATGAGGGCTATTACCGGAAAGTCAACAAGGTGACTATTGGGGCGGGCCCGGAAATTGAGGTCGGACTCGATTGAGTGATTCCTTGAAGGTTGGGGGTGGGGGTCAGGGTGGGCTCAGGAGGTAGGGTTGGAATGGCGGTCTGGGGTGGGGTACTTAAAATGCTGAGGCGGCTGTATAATATCACTTGGAAGAGTGGGTGGGGGTGGTGACCAGGAGGGTTGGCCCGCTCTCATCAGTTGGGAAGGATGTAGTCGGATTTTTTTCCAGGGGGTGATGGACACAGTGACAGTTGATGGGGCGGCAGCGAAGGAGAGAGCGATGAAGAGGAAGAGAGAGGAGAGAGATAGAGAGGTTCGTGAGTTGAAAGGTGAGAAGGCCTCTTGATTAGCCTGCGGCACAGAGGCTAGATTGACTGGTCTGAAGTTACGGCAGAGCTGCTTTGCCAGATATCCGTTCGGCAGCTTGAGGGGCTTGAGGAGCGGCCGAGTGACAGAGTCTCAGAACGAGAAGAGAAACGCGGACAAGAGAAAGCTCAATGAGCTAAAGAATTACCGCCCTGTGATAAGAAAAGTCAGACATATCCCCAGTGGTATCCTTGACGTCCTTGGGATCTTTCAGCAGCCGGAATGTTGAGAACTGCAGCGAGTTCGCCATACATATCGACGATGGTCAATGACGAAGATGAAAGAGACTTGTTCAGCGACATGGGAACCTACCATGCCATCTGCCTCGCTAGAGCTCGGTCGAAGGACCGGAGCGATCGGACCATGGAGTGGAAGCACGTGCCTCGGTGCGTAGGCCTCGTGCGGCTCAGGCACGGCGCAGTGATCCCCAAGGAGATGCAAGTCAACGAGATCGGCAGGGTGCATGTCGCCCGCCCCCTCACCAAGGACTCCATCACCGACAGGCCCTCGCATCAGCTGAAGATGAGGGCTCCTCCTCAACGGCCCTCTACTGCCCCCCCAGGGGCGAGGCAGACCCCCGTCGACGACCTTGCGAACCTGATCTGCACGCTAGACCGAAGCTCGTTGCGGTCGCTGATCGGGGTGCTTCAAACAAGGCTTGAGGGGGAGGGGGAGAGGGATGGGGAGGGAGACTCTGGACAGATGACGAAGCGGAGCTCCTTGCTCCAACGCGCGCCTGCTGTTGATTCCCGGCAAGCGCTGACGGTGAATGGCAAAGCAAAACCATGGCAGGTAAGAATTGCAGCGAACGGCAGCAAGTCGAACAGATCCTCGTTGCCTTCTCAGCGTTCAGTGCAAGTTGCTGTGGGCCATCAAGCGGATAGTTCTCGCAGTCATTGGAGCAACACGGAGCCTCCAGTGAGCGGCAGCCATAGGGCGTCGGGTCGATCAGCAGTGAACGTTGAGAGCAATCGAAGTCGGGATCCGAGGAAAGAAACTCTTGTCAGGTTCCTGCAGACGGTCTTCAAACCTCACAGGTATCCGTCGAAACTCTGATGTGGAAATAGCATGGCAGAGTAGTCAGCAGTGTGGGGAGGGGAGAGGGAGGCAGCACTAGTGGCAGGGGGAAAGATTCTGAATCTGAGACATCCTTCTTTGCAATCCTCACCCTACTTGCAGGTCGGAGAGCGGGAGGCAACAGCCGGGTACTGAGCGGGAGCTGAACAACAACTGAGAACTACGAGGGAGCAACGAACAACGGAAAACAATATCTTGTTACAAGGCAAAAGTGCGAAGGGGGGAAAGAATATTGTAGAGGAAAATGAAAGAAAAAAACTATTCGGACCTATATGTTACACCTCATGACTTGTGCAGCTGCGCTCGAACTTTCTTCAAGTCAGTTTGCAAGATTCCCTCTACGTTCTTGAGATCCCCAACCAAGTTGCTGTATGAGGGGCGATCGACCTTCGGTCCTCCCCTCGCTCTCGTTGAGTGTGTTTCTGACCGCCTCCTCGACTTGCTTCCTACCACACCCGCCTCCTCCCTTGTGCCTGGCGGCACTGCTGCAGATCTCCGCTTCTGCCCCATGTGGAGGAGGATGGAGTCCGCACGTGACGTAGAGCTCTGGTCCACGAAGCTTCGCAATGCTCGGACAAAAGACAACCCCAAGTGCTCGACGTCCTTCGACTCCTTCGAGATTGAGTCCACCTCGTCGTCAGATCTCACCACCTCGTCGTCAGCCCCGGATGTTGAGGAGGAGGAGGGGGAGGAGGAGGACTGAGAGTGTTCCTTCTTCCATTTCTCGAGTAGGCGATTGATTGCGGACCTGGCAGGTACAAGAGGTCAAGAATGATCAAATCACGGAGAGATGCACTCTACAGCCCAAAGCATAGATTGTGCGCTGACCAAGACGGGATCGTGAATAGAAGCAAGAGAAGGAGCAGGGGTAGGGGCAGGGGCAGGGGTGTTGGCACCGTTTCATCTCAGGGAGGAAGTTTCTGTTCAACTTGATCTCAATTTGTTGAGGCAGGGCTGGACCTTCCCGCAAGAAGTTCGCCAGGTGCGCCTGGGCTGCAATAGGGACCCTCAGCGGGTAGGAAGCTTGAGAAGTCGCAGTCCCAGAACGCTCGGGGAGCAAGACACGCTCCATCACCCCGCGAGTGAGCAGAGGAGACGCTGGAACCTCCACGAAACGAGGCAGGTAAGTCGAGCGTTGGGCCCTCATGGCAGCAGATGGATTCTTGTACTCGGGCGAATCCTGCTTCCCCTGCTGCTCACAGCACAACTCACATGCACGGCAGAGGTTCCCGTGCCTTACCTCGTGAGACGGGGCGGTGTCGGCGACAGCTTGTGACTGCTGGCCTTCAAGACTATTACAACCAAGGGACAAGACCAGCACAGCGACACCTGAAGTAGCCGAGGAGGAAGAATGTAGAGGAGGAATCTGATGCCTCTCCACAGACACGAAAACAGGAGCAGTCTCTACCACGGCCTGTTGGGGCTGGCCGAGAATCTTCTAGGAAGGGAAATCAGGGAATGATATCCCGCTCGCAACACTTACAACAGGAGCGAAGTGCTTCATCACTGACATGGGAATTGTCTCCATGGTGCTTCTCCCAAGCCCTGGCTCGCTCAGCGGGGTCTGCCCGAAGTTCCACCCTTGACGGATGGTAGCTAAAGGAGGCCGCGGCGCTCTGGGGAGAAGAAACAAGAATGAGAAACGACGGGACGACAGTCCGGTATCAATCGCGTCATCGCCGTTTACCTCTTAGCAAATACTCTGAGCGCAAAAGTCAACGGACTTTCAAGGGGAAGATCGCTCAGTCACCTTCTTGCCTCCTCTTCTCCTCTGCTCGGCATGAGGTATGGTCGTCTCCATATGACATTCCTCTTGCGCAAGAACACGTCCACGCTGCTGTTCAGGTGAGGGCAGGGTTTCCTCTCCATCAGTCAGACCTGGCAGGAGCTTTCTTCCCGTGCCTCCAGCCCTCGGACTCAGCCCTGCCAGGAACATCACCAAGTTACAAGTCATTACAAGGCTCCTCATACGGCAGACAATCCTTCCTTGGTAGGATGGCGCAGTCTTTTGAAACCAGCACGCCGTCTGATCGAATAGATGAGGAGACAGAGAGTCATTCAGCAACACCACCAGGACCTGGCGGGACCCCCCAGTTTCGCATATTGTGCGTGCCGTCGAAAGCAGGCTGCGTCTCCCATGTCAGCAAGGCAGAGCAGCAAGCAAGAAAGGCGAGCACAACCTTGTCATCATAGCTTCTTGTGTCGTGGACCGGCGAATTAACAAATTGCTAGCAAGAAGTTCAGCAAACGAGCAGCAAACTTGTTGGGTTACCTCTGGCACGAAATATCGATAACCAGTCCATCGGAGAAAGAGCTCCGTGGTATGAATTCTGCGGTTGCCCGCCATCAACAGTCCCAAGACTGCAGTCGAAACAAGGAGCGAACAAGCGGCGGGCCAAAGCTTCGACATCTTCCTGCAAGATTGTCATGCTAAAGCAGATGTGGTCCTTTCTGTGCTCGAGCTCCCAAACCTTTTAATCCATTTTCTCTGCTTCATCGAACAACATCCCTTGAATGAAACTTCTCCCCATCATCCGATCCTGTCCTGTCCTGTCCTGTCCTGTCCTGTCCTGTCCTGTCCTGTCCTGTCCTGTCCTGTCCTGTCCTGTCCTGTCCTGTCCTGTCCTGTCCTGTCCTGTCCTGTCCTGTCCAGTCCAGTCCAGTCCTGTCCTGTCCTCTTGTCTCTGCATGTGCGTCTTTCTTGTCGCTATGCTGCCTCTCGGTACACTCTGCCATATCATGCCACATGCTATTTTCGGGATGACCGCACCCGGCCGGCCCGGCGCCCGCGGCTCGGCCGATCACTCAGTAAAGAGTCGGCAGAGTAAATCGGCGGGCCCGGCGGTCGCCGTGAGCGATCGGTACAAAATTTCAGCAGAAAAGTTCAAAACTTGAGAGCAAGTTCAAAACTTGAGAGCAAGTTCAAAACTTGCTCAAAACTTGCGAGGAGATGCACCCTTTGCCTTGCACAATTCGGACCGGTGGTTCATACGGCAAGGAGCTTTAAAAGACAGGGGTGGTTGCACACGAGTTTTTGGAAGCGACGCGATTGCAAGGCAACGCTATGCGGATACCACCCACCCTACACCATCAATGCTTTATGGACCCCACCGTGAGTGAGAAAAACTCTCCCCCGACCTCCCCACCACGTTTGTATGTCCCACCACCACCTGGAATCTCAGCCACCCTCGACATACACCCCTTCTTTCCCAGGATTGTACCCCTTCTTTCCCACTTCTTGCAATTGATACTACCACCCCCACCCATCCTTTTTACAGACAATGATTACCCCACCTCCTCTCAAGTTTTCGCTGTGTCGATCCCCGATTCGTCAGCTCCACCGTTTTGCATCCCATAAGCGAGCACGACCTTGTATCCCCACTCTAAGGACATCTGCCCAAGGTTTCTCCTGTTCTGTCTGTCTCCTCTTACAGCGTTGGATAAAGAGGTGTTGCTTTCTTTGAGATAGTCAGCTACAGTTTTTGTCTTAAAGACAAGACCGGCTCTGCCTACTCGGCCATCTCTCATCTTGTGAGATATGTGCAATTGATACGATGGATAGGGAATCAAAATCAGAACAAGAGACGAGGAGTGACCAATGTACAGAAGCGAAACCGAGAAAACCTATCGAAAGAGAAGGAAGAAAACAGAAAGCCCTGCTAACACCAGAAAAGGCAATAGAAATTTATTCTTTGAGGGGATTTCAATCGGACAGCAAAACTGCTGAAAGTTGTTCGATAGCCAAACGTTTTGGAATAAGTGCAAAGGCCGTTCGGGATATCTGGGACAGAAAGTCGTGGGCGCATGCGACCATGTACATGTGGACTGCAGATGAGAGGCGGGAGTACGATCAAGTGGAGAGAAGAGGTCCAGGGAGACCAGTCGGCTCAAAGGACAAGGTCCCAAGGAGACGAAAGCAGGATGGTACAGACACAGCTGTAGCTCTCGAGGTCGATGCTCCTGGTTCCCACTTTAGCTTCCGATTATTCCGTGTGGCTGACTTCGTATTTGTTTTGCTGCAGATGCTACGAATGATGTTGGAGTCCTTGTTTCGGAACCCTCATGTCAACCAGATCACTCAGCGCTGGAGTGCTGGGGAGCTGATGAGTTTAAAGTAAAAGATTTGCAGGCATCGGCAGCGCAAGGATCTTCAACAGCAAGTTCTTCAACCACCCTCGGCTCAAATTCTGATCAGGCAAATGCAGAGGATTACATGAGGGAGGGCAGCCCTGATTGGATGGCGCGGCCTACAACGGAGGGAATAGAAGATTTCATGTTCGAGGATCTTATATGATTTGTTTAACAGTTGTACTTGTAAATGATAAGATTTGAACACAGTTACGTCATTGAATCGTATGAAGTTTTGATTCTAGAAATGTCGATCAGAGAGTGTTTGGATGTTTGTCCACCTGAATGAAAATTGTGCTTTGCCTTTGGAGTTTGAGACGATGGAGTTTTTCACCCGGAATGAATTCTCACGATTGTGGACTCGAACAAGAGCACTTCAGCTTGTTGGACGAAAGTTCGTAGAGTTGTCTATCTTTAGAAAGATCTCCTTTCGTACGTGCTCCAAATAATCTACAACCTCTTCGTTCCTTCACCCCTCTGCCTCACCCCACTCTTTCCTTTCTGTCTTCCTTCCTCTTCCGCTATTCCTACTCCCTTCAATTCTTGACTCTTTTGTTGCAGCCCAGTTCATATGTTGGGGCTCAAAACACCCCACAGAGGTAAATACTCACTCCGAACAGCCTGCACTTGTTAAATCGTTTTCTAACTCCCTCGTCTACTGCTACACTCCTGATCTCCTTTCCGTTTGTTTCATCCTTATCCCTCATGTCTGTGGTTCTTCACAAACTGCAGCTTTCAGTCGAACACATTATTTCATGTTAAGTATCGGCCTTTGATGATTGGATCACGATTAGATCAGTTGCGTTTGGCATCAATATGGATCAGCACAAAAAGAAGGAATCGGGATTTGCGGTTCAGGAAGAAAAGGCAGCAATGATACTACTTCACAGCAGCTACCAACGGCAGAAGCATGGAACGTGAGCGGAGAGAGAGAATGGTTGCTCGCTAGCTAAGGATAGAGGGAGAGGCAGGAGATGAGGGTTTCTGGTTGAGCTCAGCAACTCCCCATCGCCTGCGATTCGACGGCATGCTAGCAAGGCGGTACCTGGCATGCGATCGAACCCACCGAATTATTTTTTCGAAGGTTCCATCGGGCTCACCTCAGGGACAAAACTTTGAGTACCCCCTCCTTGACCCTGGAATATACCCCACCCCTCAGTATTTTCCTTCACCTGGACATGCGAGTGGCGGCTCCTCTTCCTGCCACATGCCTCCTGCTCGCTCCTCCTCCTCCTCCTCCTCCTCCAGCTCTCAACTTCGTCCTCGTTGTTATCTACCTCCGCAAGTCACCCCTATCCTCCTCCTCCTCCTTCTCCCTGCCCCTACCGCCAACACTGCCAACACCACGTCACCTCCACAACCACCACCACCTCCTCCTCCAGATCCTTCTGCTTCTGCATCTACCTGATGTTACCTGATGTGCTTGTCGCTTAGTTCTTGAGTCTTTCTTCATCTCTCTCCCATATTGCCATCTTCAAGTTCAAAGCTGCCACATAACTTGACATACTCGACATAATCACTTGTACAGCTATGTCTGTGGCTCCTGAGACGAGCATTGACAGAGCTCGTTTGATCACTCTGGCCAGCTCACTCCTTCTCAACAGGAACATGCTGGCGTCTAATATCACACTCGACTAGCCGAAGTCAGACCACCATGGACCTTCTTGCTCTGCATTCCGCTCTGGCGGGTAAGTGTCGCTGCATGGCGACAGTGGAAAGGCTGACCTTGAACCAGGATCTCTTAGCGCCAATCATGACGAACGACAAGCAGCAGGTTATATTGGACGTATGAGGAGGATGAAAATGATGCGAATGCTGCAGAGAACGCTCTGAGAGGTCTGGACGCTGTGCCAGGATATCTGCCATGCCTCCTCCATATCATCAGCAGTCAAGAGGTGTTGGTTTCTCCCCACTGCAGTGACAGGCTGTTGAGATCTTTGCAGGTTACTGTGCAAGTCAAGCAAGCCGGCATGATCTACTTCAAGAACCTTGTGAGCGCTCGATCGATCGCCCTCCTGCCCCCTCACCTGCACTGAAGGTCCAGAAGCATTGGGAACGGGAGTACTCGCCGGAGAACAAGAAGGTGTGAAGGATTTTTCTTTGCAGTTCGACCAACAGTCAGGATGTTTACACGCTTCCGTGCTCAGGATGAAATCGTCTTCAGCGAGGCTGACAAGCAGTCAGTGCGGAATGGTCTGCTACCCTTTGTTGCTGCGCAGGGAGGGGAGTGATAGATTCCCGCAGGGCTGTTGGAGGCCCTTATCGTTGCAAATCATCAGACGAGGCCGCAGATCGTCGAGAGTCTAAGAAAGATCGCATGTAACGCTGAGCTTGCACGAGTGCCCTGCCCGTCCTGACAGTCGTTGCCGCAGCCGTGGACTTTCCTGTCCGAATGCCAGGTCCGCCCAGTCCTTTGCTCCTCAGCTTGCCTTGGAACTCTGTAGCGAGTTGTTGTTTCTCTGATTCTCGTTTTGCTCCCAACAGAATTCTTGGACGCCGTGGTATCGGAGCTCGACATTAACCTCCTCAACGCTCAGAGGGTCCTGGCTGCTCTGATCGCGTGCCGTGCGCTGTGCAAGGTTGCTGTTGTCCTGCTTCCTGCCCCACTCCCTTCTCCTATCTTCATTTCACTCCCTCACCCACCCATCGTCTCTCTCTCCTCTCTCCTCTCTCCCCTCTCCCCTCTCCCCTCTCCCCTCTCCCCTCTCCCCTCTTCTCTTTCTCTTCCTACACTTCTGTCTCCTTCTCCTCTCCTATCCCCTCCCATTCCCTCCCCTCCCCCTCTCACTCCTGATCACCTCAGGTCTTCGAGTACCGACAGGCGGAGCGGAGGCTCCCGCTCAACGGCATCATCAGCGCAGCGTTCTCGCGCATCGCGACAATCCTCGAGCTCCTGCTCACCGCTAGCCCAGAGGACGAGCAGGCAGCCGAGGCCATCAAGATCGGCGTCAAGTGCTTCTGGTCGTGCGTCCACCAGTCCGTCCCCTTGCAGTTGCAGGAGCCGGAGGTCTTCATGCGATGGATGTCCATCATGTACCGAGTGATCGAACGCCCCGTCCCCGCGTCCCTCAGTTCGCAGGCGAACGAAGCTGTGCTTGCCAAGAAACCCTTCTGGGCTGCGAAGCGCTGGGCCTGTCAGATCCTCCACAGGATCTTCCACAAGTACGGGAACCCCAAGACAGCAGAGAAACAGTTCGGGCCCACCCGGCCGGGGGAAGTCACGATCTCCCGCATCTTCCATGACGAGCTTGCCGTTCGCTTCATGAACCTGATCCTGCAGTTCCTGTCCGGCAAGGCCAGTAACGCCTTCCTGCCCGAGCGAGCGGTGGTGGAATGCTTCAACTACCTCTCCACCGCCGTGTCCCTTGCCATCGTCTGGCAGGAGCTGAAGCCGCACGTGGAGTTCCTGGTGACTCAGGTGATCTTTCCCATCCTCTGCTTCGACGAGACAGACGCGGAGCTGTGGAGCGACGACCCGTCGGAGTTCATCCGCAAGTCCTACGACGTCATGGAGGACTACACCTCCCAGCGCGTTGCCGCCTGCTCGCTCGCCATCGATCTGTGCAAAAAGCGCGCCAAGTCCTGCCTCGTGCCCATCGTCAAGTTCTGCGAGAACCAGATCATTGAGTCGACCACCATGTCACAGCGGCATCCCGACAACCAGGAGCTGGCGGAGGCGTCGGCGAGCAAGAAGGACGGGGCTATGTACCTCCTCGGAGCGATCGCGATGCAGATTTCCGAGTCCGAGCAGCTGTACGAGTGCCAGGACGGGATCGAGAACCTGATCTCCAACTTCATCGCCGTGGAGCTTGAGTCTCCTCGCGGGCACATGCGAGGACGCGCTTGCTGGGCCCTGGGGCATCTGGTGGACCTGATGGACGTCAGCTCCGACCAGTTCACGGGGCTGGTTCACCGGGTAATGAGGATGTTCAGGGACGAGCACATAGCCGTTCGCTTCCAGGCGGCGGTGGCGCTAAGGATGCTGATCTACGACCAGGACAACCGGACGGCATACGCGTCTATCAGGCAGGACGTCGGTTCCGTCCTGCCGCAGATCATGGAGGAGCTCTTCGTGTTGATGGATCAGATCAGCAGCGAGGAGCTGGTGTCGACCCTCGACGTCCTGATCGAGTGCTTCTCGAACCAGATGCCTCCCTTTGCTCAGGGCCTCTGTAACCGGCTGGCCGAGACGTTCCTGCGCTTCGCCGACTTCGACGACGTTGAGAACGACTCGAGCCTCGCAGCTTCACAGAGCTGCTGCGCCATCGCCACCCTCCTCGACTCCGTGAAAAACTGCCCGGAGGTCTTTCAGCAGCTCGAAGCGACGCTGATTCCCTTCCTCCTCCGCGTTCTTTCCCCGGACGAGACTGGAGGGTATCCCTACACGGAGTACATCGAGGACTTCATTGAGATCGTCACATACCTGACAACCTACACCCCGCACGCCTCCGACGGCCTCTGGTCCCTCCTCCCTCCCCTCGCTCAGGTCTACCTGGACTGGGCGGACGAGTACCTGTGCAACATTAATCTGCCGCTCGAGAACTACATCTCGCGCTTCCCACAGGCATTCATGGCCGACGAGAAGCGGCCGGAGCTGATCTTTCGCATCCTCACCAAGGTCCTCGACTCGAGGAGCGCGAGCGACCAGGACGTGGTCGAGGCGAACAAGCTCGCGCACTGCCTCCTCCTCCATGGCATGTCCAGCGTCGACAAGTTCGTCCCGGGGATCGTCTCTCTGGTCATCCGGAGGATGCAGCACTTCCCGCCGAAGAGGGACATCGTGCGGTCAGAGCTGATCAAGACTTCAGCCGCCTGCCTCTTCGTCAACCCTCGCAACTCCCTCATGACTGTGCAAGCTCACAACGCCACCGCCCTTCTCTTCCAGGTCCTTGCGCTGGCTGTTTGTCCGTCGTCGGTTGATGTGGCGTGTTCGTGCAGACCTGGTTCACTGCTCTCATAGCTGTTGAGCAGAAGGAGACAAACAGGTTTACACTCGCTCCTCACTCCTGCTCCTCCTCTCATCTCTTGCCCCTCCCTCAGATTCATCTCCTCCTCTACCACCACCACCACCTCCTCCTCCTCCTCCTCTCCTTCCCTCCCTGACTTGCTGTCCTCGTTGCAGGGCTGGCAACCAGTCCGCACCCATTTCAAGACAATCAATGACAAGAAGCTGTGTTCCCTGGGATTGACAGGTCCTTCTTATACATCTATTTGTGTATGTCCTTATGCGTCTCTTCGCTCCACCTCCCCATGAGAGCTTTCTTGGCGCCTCCCTGACGTCCCTCCAGCCATTCTCAGGACTCCCTTCGAGCATCTCTCCGCTCCTGTACAGGTAACCCTCCCTCCCTC
>NW_005434619.1:107388-118326 GCF_000315625.1 Guillardia theta CCMP2712
TCCCTCCCTCCCTCCCTCCCTCCCTCCCTCCCTCCCTCCCTCCCTACCACTTTCTCACATTATTCGCTGCCGCAGAGGTTGGAAGCTAAGGGAGGAAGCAGCCCGGCATAATGTTTTTCATTGTACATAAACCAGCATGGGAAATTATCCTCGTCCTCTCCGCAGCGACAGGTTTCTCCTCCTCCTAACACTCCTTTCCCCTTCCTCCTCCGCTGACTTCTCCTGCCGTTCTCTCTCCTGCTGATCGTCTTCAGCCCTCATGCGAGCTGATTCTTCCTTGACCCTCAACCTTATCTCCTCTCTGTTCTCCTCTTCCTCCTCCCTGCCCTCCGCCCCCTCCTCCTCCCTGCCCTTCTCTTCGATCTTCAGTTTCTTGCTCCCCCTTTCCACGTCCTCCTTCTCCTTCTCCTTCTCCTTCTCCTTCTCCTTCTCCTTCTCCTTCTCCACCACCCGGCAAACTCGCGCGTCAATGCCGCCATGCTGAAGGATGCGGAGCCATGCGAGCTGACGATGCATGAGACGATCGTTGGGGCCCTTGACCTGCGGGTGCGTAAGAGGAGAGGAGGAGAAGTTCTGAAGTCTGAAAGAACTCAACATGCGGGAAATGATGATGATGATGATGATGATGATGGTGATGGTGATGGTGATGGTGATGGTGATCATCATCATGATGATGATGATGATGGTGGTGGTGGTGGTGGTGATGATGATGATGATGATGATGGAGGGGGGGGAGTAGAAAGAGGCGGAGAAGAAGAGGAAGAATCATCAAGATGAGGGATAGCGATAGAGACGGTAAGATTAGCTGGATGGAAAGTTCTTACCTCGACCAACATCGCCTCAAACTTGAACTCGAACTTTTGGAAGTCCAAATCTTCAGCCAGATCCCTCCCCTGCTTTTCCTCCTCCCTTCCTCCTTCCCCTCCCTTCCCCCCGTCATCTTCCCCTTCCTCAGCTCGCCCACCCCAGTTCCTTCCTCGCTTCCTCCTCCTCCTCCTTCCCCCCTCCTCCTCCTCCTCCTTCTCCACCTCCAGTCCTCTACCAGCTACTCCACCTCCTCCGACCAGCTCGTCGAGACACAAATCCTCCCACTCTCCTCCTCCTCCTCCTCCCTCTCCTCCTCGCTGCCGCCTCCTCCCCCGCAGCAGCACAAGGTCCGGCATCCCCCCGGAGAAGTGACGGTAGTTGATGCAGAGGGCGCGGCATATCGCGCTGATTCTCCTCCCTCCCAGGCACAGAGCGACGAGCTGGAGGAAGGAGAGGCTGCAGGAGCCCCAGCTCGCTCCTCTGCACAGCGTCCCGAAGCTCTGCTGCCAGCGTTCGCGCAGCTCCAGGAGCAGCTGCTGGTCGCTCCAGAGCTCGAGGTCTGCGATGCGAGCAAGGATCAACGCTTCCCTCCTCTTGTAGAAGAACGGATGGAAGTCCAGGTCGATGGGTGCGTCCTGGAAGGGAGTGAGGAAGGCATCCGGGACGTCGGAGGAAAAGATCACGTCCCAGAACAGGAGGGAGAAGAGGAAGCGGAGGGGAGAGCCTTCACAGTGTATCCCCTTCCACCGCCCTCTCTCCTCCTGCTCGTAATGCTGCATGGCCAGCTCCTCCACCCCGCAGAAGGAAGCGTGCGAGGGAGGATGCAAGACCCCTCCCCCATCCCACCCCTGGCTGAGCTCGAGCCCAGCAAACATGCTCTTCCTCCCCATGGTCTTGTTCCCGAGCCTCTTCGCACAGATCACATCCTCGGGGATTGGAGGCGGGGCCTCCTGCTGCTGCTCGTCGATGACCTGAGACAAGAGCACACTGAGATGCTCCTCCTCTTCCGGCTCAAGCTCTTCCTCTGCCGTGCCGTCAGTGAGGTCGGATGGGCAGGAGAGGAGGAGCAGGAGGATGGAGGAGCAGGGATACAAGAGGAGCAGGGTGGTGCAGGAGGAAAAGGAGAAAAAGGAGGAGGGAGAGAGAAAAAGGGAGAGAAGGAAGGAGAGGGAAGAAGGGAGAGAAGGAGGGCGACGACGACGACGAAGAGGAGGACGACGACGACGAGGAGGAGCAGCAGGAGAAAAGTTGTTCACCTGCACGGAAGCTGGATATATGCTTCACACATTCTTTGCCAGCAGCAAAATCCTCCTCGTCAGCATCTCCCGGGGAAGAAGGCGAATGCTCGCTGAGACAGGAGGAGGGTCAGAGCAAGGAGGCAGGAGGAGATAGTGCGGATGGACTTGCTCGACCTCTTGCTGCGCAGTTGTTTTTTCCTCTGTGTCTTGGGAGTCTTGTTGGCCGCCTTGACAAGCCTTTCCCTCCTCTGCTCGATGCTGGGATAAAGCTTCAGAGGCAGAGAGTTGCAAGCGAGGTAAGCAAAGGGATGGATGGAGAACGAAGAGGAGGACGAGGACGAGGAGGACGAGGAGGACGAGGAGAATGATGAGGACGAGGAGGACGAGGAGGACGAGGAGGACGAGGACGAGGAGGACGAGGAGAATGATGAGGACGAAGATGACGAGGAGGACGAGGACGAGGAGGACGAGGAGGACGAGGAGAATGATGAGGACGAGGAGGACGAGGACGAGGAGGACGAGGAGGACGAGGAGGACGAGGAGGACGAGGAGGACGAGGAGGACGAGGAGGACGAGGAGGACGAGGAGGACGAGGAGGACGAGAACGAAAAGGATGGAGGACGAAAATGGAGCGTGACATGGGGAGTTACAATCGAGGAGTAGCAAAGAGGAGCATCGCAAGGAACAGACAGATCTCCTCACCAAAGTCGGTCGCCTCCTGCTACGGCAAAGTCTCTGATTGCCTCCTCGCACACCCTCATCGCACAATCAAGTTTACCAAGATGCTGCAAGGGGAATCAGAGGCCTCTCCTGCCGCATCCTCCACTTCTCCCCTGCCCCTCCTGTCCATCCTGCTCCTGCTCCTGCTCCTGCTCCTGCTCCTGCTCCTGCTCCTGTTCCTGTTCCTGTTCCTGCTCCTGCCCCTGCCCCTGCCCCTGCCCCTGCCTCCTCCTCCTGCTGCTCCTGCTGCTCCTGCCTCCTCCTCCTTCTATTTCTCCAGCCCCTCTTGCTCCCTCCTCCTCCTTTTGCTCTCATTGCCCACCTGCAGGTCCAGCGCAAGGCGGTTGTAGATCCTCCCCCTCCTGCATGCGAGTAAAGGAAAGCAAAGACTCGCTGGACCCACCTGTGATGGAGGAAGGGAGAGGAGACGATCAGCTCCAGGAGCCCGACACTCTCCTCGTATCTTCTTGCTCGCTCCAGAAGGTCAACACCAACCCTGAGGGCAGGAGAGAATCGATGAGACTACGAGGAGGGAAGAGCAGGGGCGGGGAGACGAGATGGAGGAGTGGAGAGGGAGAGCTCAAAGAATGAGGCAAGGAGGAGGACGAGGAGGACGAGGACGAGGGAGAGGACGAGGACGAGGTGGTGGTAGTGGTGATGGTGGTGGTGAAGGACGAGGACGAGGAGGATGAGGACGAGGACGAGGATGATGAGGACGACAAGGGCGAGGGGAAGGAGGATCAGAACGAGTCTCTCACCAGCTGGTCTGGCTCAGGTGCCAACCGGCATCAAACTGCAGCAGGTACGACCTCACGTCCTCGTCCTCCGTCTCCTCTTGCCACTGCCGCTCGTCGCATCGACAGCGAGCGGTACAGTCGACGTGGCTGACATTCAGGAATCGAAACTTCCCCGATGTCTTCAGGTAGCCTGACAGGATCCGCCCTGCCCTCTCCGCGATCTCGATCACCATCTCCTTACAATCCAGAGCAGCAGGCTGACCCTTCCGTTCCTCTTCCTCCACATCATCCTCCTCCTTCCTCCCAAAGGCTCGCTGCGCCTGTTTGATTGCATCCCTGCAGGCCAGCAGGAGCGGATGTTCCCTGTCTCCCTCCGCTCCCTCCCACGTCGAGGAGGAGCAGGGGACGACGATCGTCTCGTCACTAGTCAGGTCGATGAGCTCTGTTTGCCTCTGGCTGCGAGCTCTGCCTCCCCTGCCTCCTTCACTCGGGCTCGACTCCAGCTGATCTATGAAGAGCGTGTCATAACAACATGACAGCATTGCAACAATGCAGAATGACAACACTGCATTCCTTCTCTTCAGACTTCATCAGTCGCTATAGTTCCATCATGTCTCAAGATCAGGTCCCATCTCTCTTCATCGTGATTCCTCTACACAATCATGTCTGAACCACCAACTCATCTAAACAGAACATCTTTTTTCACGCAGAACATCTTTTCTTTCACACAGACCATCTTTTCCTTCACCTGGATTCATGATCAAATTCTCCGCCATCGTTCGTAGCTCGACCGCTGCCTCCCACTGACACCAACGTGTCAGCACCCGCCCTCTTGATCACGACCATCCCGGTCGCGTCATGCCTGCAGGAACTCTTGTCTTGTTCGGAATATACGGCAAGTCGACGAACACTTGTAGTCTGGAGCAACACAACATGAGAGGGTTTCAACGGGAAACAGCAGGGCGTACCGGCATATTTCATCTTTCCAAACTCAGTCAGGACGGCAGGGTTCAAAACCGGCCGGTTGTAGGATGTGTAGTGCTCGACAGAGAAGATCGACGTGATATGCATGAGCCGCAGAATCCTTTTGAAAAGCTTGACAGGGCCGTTCTCTAGTCGCACGAACAGTATCCGAGGTTTGGAGTTTGACACATCGCCGCCTTCGTGGACACTTGTCGGAATCAACATCCTCTCGAGCTCCATCCAGACTGGTGAGTTGGACGGCAGACTATCATCGTCCTTCTCTTTCCTCTTGGACCAGAAATCAAGAATGGTCTTCTGTCCCATGATGGCCTGATGAAACCCTGACTGTCAACAAACATATGCTTCGAAACTAGCCGAACCTTCTCCAAGCTCATCAGGGCTTCTCCTTTCGTCAGCGAGTTCGTCTGTTGGAGGATTCGACAACGTCAGAGCAGCATGACATTGGCACGAGGGCAAGAGGCGGTCGCAGCACCTGTCCTCTTGTAAGCTTCTGCAGCATCTGCTTCACTTCAGGGAGCTTCAAACAAGTCCGCATCGCTTCAACCATCTGGGGGGATCTGACTCAACTCGCTGCCAACAAGCTTCCTCACGTACCTTAGCTTTCTCGCACGAAGCCCTTGATCCAACATAGGAGACGAAGCCAAACTGCTCCAATGCTCGGATGGCCCGCTCAGTCCTGACCCACTTCTCCTTGTCATCGAGCTCCTCTGCCCTATCGCAAAGAAGCTCCGGGTAGTGCATGATGGATTCAAGTCGAAACCATGGGCCTTTCCGTTGGAACATCCGCGTGTACACCCCTCTCGCTTGCATGCTCATACTGTATGTTCCATTGCCCCGCAAGAACTGTTCGCAAAGAGTTTTCTCGTGGTGGTCGAAGAGGTCTGAATACTCCTGCTTCCCATCATCAACCGTGGAAAGTGCCTTCTGAAAGTTTCTGAGGTAAATCGTCTCCTCCTCCATCTTCACTGAGACCTGAGCTGGCGACGTAACGGCGCTGAACGCGCTGGCCAACCAGCACAGGCAAAACGACAGGACGACCCTGGGATCGAGAATCGTGCTCCTCCAAAGCCTGAGATCCAGGAGATTCACATGTAGAGGGAACTTCTCAACTTGTGCTAGGAGGTAGAGAAAGACAGGACAGCAACCTCGGCCTGCCTCAGGTCCGCATGCCCTTCACCGTTTCCTGCTTCCCGCCATTAAAACCACACACCCTTCCCTCCGATTTATTTTTCTTTTTTTTATCGGAGTTTTACAGTGTGTCGGACCGCCGGGTCACACACCGTACGGTAGCCCGGCGCCCGGCCCGGGGCCCGCCCCGGCGGCCCGCCGGCCCTGCAGGGAAGGACACTGAGAAACTGAGGCCCCGGGGCCGGCCTCGAGCTGACTCTCAGCGGCCGTCTTTACTCAAAGTTAAGTTAAAAATCAGTACGAGGACAATGATCCTTTACTCGAGCGTCGAAGAGGCTTGACCCTGACACTGTCGCACAGGCCAAACGGCGAGAAGAGAAAAGACAGCGAGAACCAAACCCAATCCTGCCGACTGCTGCCCCCCAAACTTAACTGATACCTTCACTTAACTGCGCGCAGGACAAGTCAGATCCCCCGCGCGGCCATGCCAGCCGCCGCGGCGATCATGATCGCCCGGCCGCCGGCCCGGGCCGGGATGTCGCGGTCACCGTGGCCGCTGCCGAAGGAAATGAGACCGTACGCATACCGGGATGCAACGGGCCCGCGGCGATGATGGCAGCGTAGGACTGAGGGAGGCCTTGAGCTGACGAAAGATCCTGGACCGGACATGATGCGTTTGGCGCAAGTCGGATCACCTGAGACGTCTTGCGAGGCACTGCGGCAGAGAGACCATCCAGCGCTGCGGCGTTCCCAGGCTTGTTCGCCAACAAACAGCGATCAGGCCGGGAGCCTGATAATCCTACCGTCAACTGCTGTCCCCCAACCCGGCGGCAGTGACCGGCAAGTTGAGTAAACGATTGAAACTGAACTCGAGTGACTCAGCCGCTAAAGTCCGTTCCGACAGTCGGGGCCCCGCGGGCCCGCGTGACTGCCACGGTCGGGCAACGGGAGGGTCACAGCGGTAGTACCGTGATACTACTGTGAGTGATGAGTGAAAATAAAAAGAGTTATAGCCACTAAAGGCCTCTTAGAGGTACCGGTGATGGTGACTGCAGGTGAACATTCTACCCCTGGTTGTTACAGATTCAGAGGGGGTAGGGGTTAAGTATTTGATACCAGTCAGACTCCCTGGACTTTTTATAGGGGTCACTACTCAGCCAGGGTGTTTTTTGAGGTCTTACCACACAGCCTCATGGTGAAAGGGGTGGGTAAAAAGAGTCCAACAGAGGGGTGGCAGATGATTGGAGGCCAGTCACTCCAGTTATCTTTTCGTCCGAATTGGTGGGTGGGTGGGTACTACCGGTAGGTTACAGGAGAAAGGTTGGTGGGGTTGAAAGGCCTTTTGCTGTACAGACCAGGGGTGGGGGTTACGACCGGGGGCTGGAAGGATCGGGGGAGATACCAGCGGCTTTCAATTTTTTTCAGTCTTGTGTGTTTTTTTTCGCATTTTTTTAAGGAGATGTGAGTACTGATAGGGTTGTGAGAGGTTTGTCAAGAGTTTTGCGAAGAGTTCGATGCCTCTGATAGATGATACCAAGTGTTTGAAATGATTTCACCCATGAAGAAGTTTGTTGTGTAGGGGAGTAGTTGAATCATGTAGTTTGTGGATCAAGTCGGTCAATTATAGATGCTATTCGCCGAGTCAGAGCAGAAGAGAATCAACCTCATATTTTTGAAAAAGTAGCTGAGAGATAACTGAAGATGGTGATGGTTGCGCAGGAACAAGCAAGGTTAAGCATTAGAAAGTGAAGAATGATCGCTTGCCTCTCCGGTGATGAGTTGAGTGATGCAGCTGTGCAGCAAGACAGATCTTCGAAGAAATAGCTTCCTTGTTGCCGCTGCTAGGTTCACTATGCTGATATGCTTGTCATGGAGGAGTGGCTTGCTTGATCGTGGAGATGATTCTGTTTGTGCTCGAACCGATTGATGGTTTGTTTGCAGGATGGAATTCCGTAGAGAGAGGTCTGTGTCGCTGGATCCTATGGCTCTGAACAAGCTCTTCGCCTTCAGAGCCAGTCTGCCAGACACCTCCACCTTGCTGGAGGACAGCAAACAGAGGGAGGCAGCCAGGAAGCCGATTCTACGGGGAAAGGAGAGGGCCTTGTTTCAGAACGCTCAGAGCAGGCTGGAGAGTGCAGGATGGGATACAAAGATGCTGGAGGGTCTGGGGCTGGTGGACAAGGAGACCATCAAGAACTTAGCGCGGTCCTTCGAGAAAGATGAAGCGAGACCAAGGAAGACGTGGAGCCTGGGCCCAGTGACCCCCGTGAAGCCTTGCATTGTAGATGACACGATGATCCGCGAGGAGACGATCAAAGATGATCTTAGCCTGAGGTTCAACGAGCACGGCATGCGAGATATGGAGGAGAACATTGCAAGGGAGTACATGGATACCAACATCTCAGACGTCTTCCACAAGGAGGACCACGACGTCGATGCTTTCAAGGACCAGAAGAAGTCGAGATGGAGTATGATCCAGTCGCTAGCAGGGAAACTTGGAAGCTTCTCTCGCAAATCAGCAGGAGATTCATCGTCTTCGAGAACCGACGATGTGAAACAAATCTTGAAACCGAACAGAACCGCCAAGAACAGGATCCTTGCCACCATCAAAGGACTTCAAACGAACCAATCCGTGATGAAGGGACTACTCAAGATGAGTGTCGACTCTCCATCTCACAAGGCACAAGATGTAACATGGGAAAGCTAGTGATGATCTCTGTGCTGATTGTTTGTCTTTTGCAAAGGTGCTGTGCGAAATCTCCGAGAAGAGAGTTCATATATCTGGGGGAGTCGATTTTTCCCGGTTGCTCCTTGAGAAGCCGCTGAATCAGATGAAGTTGGAGCTGAACAAAGATCCGAAGACTTTCATCATCAACATCGACAAGACAAACGACAGTGCTCCGACAAGCGGCTCAAGCAAACACCTTGTTAAGCAGCAGAAATATTTCTTTGTTGCAAACAGTGAGCAAGACGCAAAACTTTGGATTTCAAGGTTGATCACTCTTTTTACTCCTGCCATTGATCCGCATCGTTGCAGATTCTCTAAGAATTCGGAGCTGAGTCCTGGTCTTATGAAGAGGCAAGACATCATCGATTGTTATCATTAATGTGACATCTTGGCAGAAAATCAATCTCCCGCAGATAGGCAAACCTTAGACATGCGCATCAAGCTGGGGAGACACGTTTACAGACTTCAAGCACCAGTGACAGCAAGATCACTGTTTACTATTGGAATCATCTGTCATCTCCACTTACGCTTGTTCACATACCAATGCCGACTTCTCTTGCTAGGACTACTCTCATTCTTGCTTTTTTACTGTTGATTTGTGTATGATTTGATGTCAATACTTTCGTTTTATTAGAAGCAGAGAAATGATCTCTACCAACGTTCCATAAGACATGAAACCTTCAAAGAGATACCTATAGTGTTGTTGTCCGCCTCGATCTTGAACGCTTCTAGTCCAACCCGCCAATGGCCCTCTCAAGCACGAGACGATTCTTGGTGTAATGATACCTATGCACAGTTAGGGAGAGAAGCAAGAATTCACATGCCTCACTCGGCCTGATCGTCGGAGTATCGAAACCTGACGTCGAAGAGAGTCAGGCACTTTGATTTCAACCAAGTCACTCTGATCATCATCACACTCACTCTTGTCCAAGTTTGACAGTCTCCCTCACTCGTAACCAGTGCCTGATGAGTATCGTCATCGTCATCTTCACCTTCATCTCCATCATCATCGTCATCTCCATCGTCATCTCCATCGTCATCTCCATCATCATCACCAGCACCATCCTCCTCCTCCTCCTCCTCCTCCTCGTTTCCGTGTCACAACCTCCATGACGCGCTGGTTTCATCTTTCGACTCGCCATGCAGCTCTTCGCGCAGCTTCGTCTGATCTGACATGCTGAGAGCACTCTGTACATGTACGTCAACGGGAGCTCCTGAATCAGAGCACCTGCACGCACATCGATCGCTTCCTTGGCTGCGGCGAGCTCCTCCATGCTCACAGGGCACGGGAGTGGAGGAGGAGGAGCAGCCGGCAAGTCATCGAACTCTGACTCAACCCCCTCCAGCAGCACAACCTGGCTCGTCCTGCATCAGCACGTTTCTGCTCAGCAGCAGGGCATCACTGCTCTCCATGCGATCCAGCTGCCGTAGGAGGGATGAACGCTGAGGTGACTTGTGTGGTCGAGATACGCTGCTTTGCACAACTGTTGCCAGCAGGAAGCTTCAGCATCAATGTTCTCTCCTCCATCTATCTATCGATCCTCCCTTCCTCTCCTACCCTATTGCTGTCTCCCTCCCTCTGCGCTTCTCCCCCTCCCTCCCTCCCTCCCTTCTGCTCTCCTTTTCTCCTTCTCGCTCTCGCTCTTCGCTCCTGTCGCTCGTTCCTCCTCCTCCTCCTCCTCTATCCTCAGCTACAACTCTTGCCTTCTCCTTCCTTACCTCTGCGATTCTCTGCATCGCAACCAGGCGATCCCCGTAGTCGCATGACCAGAACAACTCCTGCTGCCAAGAGGATAAAGACAAAGGCCAGGGGATGGTGATGGTGGTGATGATGGTGGTTATTGAAGAGGAGAGGAGGAGGAGAACCTTGCGGTCGTGATAAACTTCTTCGACGGCATCCTTCACTCGACTCTGAGTGTAAGTATCCAGGGGGTCCTTGTTTGCTCGCAACTCGGCGTCCTCCTTCAGCGCTCGGACGAAGCTGGTCCACAAGCTCTTGGAGTTGCCGATGAGGATGCCGACCTTGTAGCCCTCACCGAAAGAAGACAGCCTCCTGACCTGAAGAGAAGGACCAGCGCGTCAGGAGCTCGCGGATCACGGGGGAATGGGGGTAGACGTAGCTCGAGAGAGGAGGCAGAGAGTGAAAGAGGCGGGCGAGGGTGAGGAAGATGAGGGGGAGAGGGAGGAGGAGGGAGGAAAGAAGGAAGGGATACTGAGAAGGAAGTACATAGGATGGGTACAGGAGAAGGAGGAAGATGAGGTTTGAGACGTACTGGAAGGTTCTCTTTCTCCACCAGGTCATCGTACCACCGCACTCGGAAGGCATGCAGCAGGTCCAGCCCTTGCGCTTTCAGCAGCCGCTCCAGCTGAGCGAGTCTCGACATCTCTTGTATCACTAGCAGCGAGGTAGAGAGGAGGCGGGGGTGGCTGGCAGAGTGAAGGGAGGAGGGAGGGAGGGAGGGAGGGAGGGAGGGAGGGAGGGAGGGGAGGGGAGGGGAGGGGAGGGGAACGAGGTAGGGGTGGAGGCCGGTGGCGAAGGGAAAAGGAGTTTCGGGGGGGAGGAGGGTCGTTGGTGGGGTGGCCGAGGGAGGGGGTA
>NW_005434619.1:120302-132590 GCF_000315625.1 Guillardia theta CCMP2712
AGGGAGGGAGGGAGGGAGGGAGGGAGGGAGGGAGGGAGAACAGTAGGGGTGGAGGCCGTGGCAAGGAAAAGGATTTCGGGGGGGAGGAGGGTCTTTGGTGGGGTGCCAGGAGGGGGTAGCGGGAAATCGAGGAGGGAGAGGAGAGAGAGAGAAGGAACTTGTGTGCGTTGAAGAGAATAACGAGGGCCTCTAACAATGTTAAGGGAAGGAGTTGAGAGTTGTGAAGCAGATTGTGATGGAGGTCAGTATGATGATATGATCACGTCGTAGTTGCACTGTTGTACTGGCGAGAGAGAAGCTGCTGTCACAATGAATGGATGGAATAAGAGCGTCTGACCAGGAGGTAATGAGGAGATGCTGTGGGATGAGGTGAAGATGGAAGTAAAACTCCTCTAATCACAACATGGTCACAAACAGCTCGCACGGTCCCAACTGGACTGAACGGACTGGAACTGAAACGACCCGACCTCCACGACTAGGTTTTAATCATTATCTAAGAGCCTTCGAGATCTAGTTCCTCCCCCCGTCAGATTTACATGCTGTGTCGCATGGACTGCTTGATGTCACGGGACATCTGGGCAGTGCCTGTCATCGTCGAGCATCAGCAACCATGTCCGACATAAGCTTGCAGAGCACTCACTCTTGTACCAGTAGCCTGGCTTGTGGGTGAAGAGGGGCTGACCGCACTGTAGCGCAAAAAAAAGTCACAAAGATGCATCAGAACAAGCTCATTGTTAAACAAACCGAGTCGCCAGTCAATCCACAATCCTGTAATGAACTCAGTCAGATATGCACCAGCGAAAGTTGAGTCTGCAACAGTGTATGAACTATTTTGGTGTGGATCTAAATACAGTATTGAAACTATGCTTCACTCATCACACGACAATCGTTTCACAAGCATGACATCCCCACATCGATTGCAGGGAATCATAATGTGAAACAACTGGAATCGACTGTCATAAAGACGTTTGTCCGCATCAACATTGTTTCCTCCACACAAGATCATTCAAGAAGAATACATATGCGCACAATACACAATCAGATCCACGAGATAACTGGAATGAAGAAACAACTGAAATGGTCAGCGACACAGCTTATTTTTGTTCATATCAAAGCAGCTTCAAGCAAATCAAGACAGGCTTCAACAGCCAAATACCCAAGTTGGATGATCATTGCGATCCAATGTTTTGAAATACCATGTCAAACTATCTCACGATGAATCCTGTGCCCACTTCAAGCTGTACGATAGCCTAACAGGTTGAGCCACAACAACATACGCTCGACCAGATCGAACACTCATCATCAGCTGTGATCACCAACAACTCAAGTTTATCTTTCCCCCATGATCTCATTGCTGCGCTCCCTGTCTACTGTTTTCCCACCTGAACGCCGAAGGCATCGAGCTTGGTGAACATGCGGGAGCCGAACATGGTGATCGCGAATAGACGCGTCTGTTCGAGAGCGGTTACCAACTGTAACCGTGATGGTCTTAGTTCGATAGGACCCTTTCGTAAGAAAATTTGCTTATCTGCGCCTATACCTTTTAACCCTACCATTTCCCACAAGAATACAGTATCAAGTACCGGTGATACATCACACCGGTTTGAATCTGGTAAATGGGATGGGTGGATATCAATGGGACACCTGGCCGAAGGGCTTTGAGGGAGGGGTTTGAAATCCAAAGAGGACCGGTAGGATCGGACTGGAGGGGTACTACTACCTGGTAAAAACATGAGGTAGAAGGGGGTATGTCGACTCAGCGACTTACAGGGTACCTCGTCCTCCCGATTCCGATCACAGGGGTCATTACAAACTTGAGGGACAATTTTGAAATTATACCATTTAAAAATATGAGGAAATTTGAAATATACACTGGGGAAGGGAAAGGGTGAAGGGTCGCGGGGGGAAGTCGAAGGGGCAGACAAGGGGTATAAAATCGGAAGAGGAAGCGGCAAGTGGCACAGGACAGGTCAGAACCATTTCTGCTCATCCTTGCACATGTGTACGATTGTATGAGAAAGGCCGAGTTTGATGAACCTTTGTTTAATGCATGTTCTTGGAACTGTCGTTCTTTCTTGTATGTCATCTTATTCCGCGGTTTCCTGACTTCGATGCAGCAATGATCCAGAAGCTCTTCGATCTTGAGGACTACGCCGGTACCTACCGCGAGACCCGCAACGCCTACCTCAAGGCTGCCAACCAGCTCAAGCTCGCCACCGGCCCCTACAAGGCCGCTCGTGATGCCTACGTTGCTGCCACTGCCACCTACACCAAGTCCCTCTACGAGTAAATGTGTTGCTCTGTTCAGTTGCTTCGTTTTCCAAGCGAAGATTCTTGCTCAGATGTTTAATAAACGCATTCTCTAGATGAAGACTTATCTATTCCTCATTTACTTAGATGAGATATTCACACGAATCCCCAAGTGCATGGCTCGTGAAACACATGTTGGTGCAGGTTCAAACATGGATGTGCAGTATATTCTTAGTGTGTTACAAAACATTTATTGTCAAGTTATACTTGAAATCATGCTACGGGCTTCTTTCCAGTCTGGATCAATATCTATACACAGCTTGAGGGCTGAGATCGCCTTCTCAGGATCTTCCATCTTCATATACAACTTCGCGAGGTTGAGCAAAACTCCCTTGTAACTCGGTGGCCAATCCCTTACGTCAAGCTTCCCGAGGCCCTCTTCCACGACCCTCTGACACTCTGCTACTGCCTCGTGCTCAGCAGAGGTCCAGTGAAGGTTAGCCAGGACACACCATGCTGTGAGAGCGTGAGGATTGTACTTCACGCACAGTCTGTACAGCTGGATGGCTTCTGACATCTGTCCTCTTCTCAACGCATTGCTGGCACGCTGCTCGAATCGCAAGCTGTGGTCGATGAACTTCGTGGAGCAGAAGAACATAGCCAGCACGTAGCGCACGCCCCCCTGCACAGGATGCCCAGCATGCCACACTGACCCTGCATGCGCAAGCCCATGGCCAAGCTTGACACGCACAGAATCTTTCAGGCCTTCGATCCAAGTCCCCCCCTCCTTGATAGTTGACAGGGTCATTGAGGCTGACTGTCAGGGTCAGGAAGCTGAAGTCTTGGTGTACAGGAGTGAGGATGGGAGAGCCGCTGCTGTTGTACTTCAAAACTGTCGCCTGGTAGAGCCTCAGGTGCTGGGCTCTAGCCTCAGGCACATCCGGAAACGCCGTCTCAAGCAGAGGATAGACCCTGGTAGCAAGGACGTTCCCGAGGAAGGCGGTACTGCGAGGAAGCTTCTCAACTGGCGTTCGATGAGGCATGAATTGCTCGTTCTCCTTCGACGCATACGGAAACCCTTGTGTCCATGCTGCTACCTGCTCTGCCTCTTCAATGACCTGTGAACATTCACTAGCGCTGAAGAGCGGTGTTTCGGACATTGCTACGTAAGTCTCTTTTGGCGATTGCTGCTTGAGCAAAACACCCTCAAACGATTTGAAGTCCCATTTGGTAGGGATACCACACCTCTCATTGAGTGGCACTACCTTGCGAAAGTCGCACCATGGCCTTGAATTGCATTCCTGCCTGTGCTCTGCCACGTTTTCTCGGATGAACTCCTCCTCAACTTGTAAGTATCGGAGAGTGTTCACCTGCTGTTCCAAGCCAAGGAAAGCTTTCAAATTGGTAGGATCCATTCCTTGCAACACATTGATCCCTCGAGCTGTGCCACTCATTTCCATCCTCACACGTGCATGGCGACTGCGGCACATCAGGCGGGATGAAAGATGCACTCTTGCGGATGGTGGGGATGATGGGTGCTGGAGGAGGAAGGCAGGGTGAGCAGTTGGTCGATGACGATGAGCAGGCTCCTGCCATTCGTGGTCTGCCAACCAGTCCGGTTGCGCCATGGTCAGGATCGCCGCGATCGATGCCAACTTGGGGAGCATAGTCGGGGAGATTGGGGAGGAAGGACCACCCCTCTTAATAAGGGGGTGGTGGATGGTAAATGTAAGGGTGGGAATGTATGTGGGGTGGATGTTCTCTGACGCTGGTTGTTGAGTAAAACAATTAAAAACTACTTTTAAACACAACTGGATCCCGAGGCGGACCCGGCAGGGCAACTGAGTAGCTACCGTACCCTACTGGCAAGTGCGGCTGTTGGGACTGCCCTAGGTACTGATGGGTAGCAATGGTAGGGAGGAGAGGAGGAGAGGAGGGGAAGGGGATGGACATGGAGACAGCACTAGCAGTTCAGCCTGTGGTAGCCTACCATGAACCATGGAGAGGAGAACAACTATGGTTGCAGAAACTCAAAACAACTAAAGAGACGGAAAGGCAGGAAGACAGGCAGGAAGACAGGCAGGCCGGGCAGGCAGGCAGGCAGAGAGGAAGACCAAGCAAAGGTGATACGCGCAAGACGAGAGGAGGATGGTGGTGAGATAAAAGACTCCGATCGCGGGGAGGAGTCTGTCAGGTTGGACCAACAATGCTGCAAGGACCTGACGGTGGTGTCTCTCAACAGCAGGAGATCGTCATTTCGTAATGTACTTTCTCTCGTGATGCGAGGACGGAGATAGCAAGCTTTCATAAATCGTCAGCCCCGCCATGGCGAACTTTTCAGGCAAGGTCGTCGTCAACGCCATTATCCTACTCAGTTTCCTCCTGCTGGTGGATCTTCTCTTCATCCTCGCATCCATGGCCCTCGCAGCGTCGCAGTGGAGCTCCCTGGCGCTGCCAGACATGGTCGTGTGGTGAGTGTGAGGGGGAGGGAGGAGAGAGCTGAGACGATGGGCAGGTCGAGCTACTCGGGCATCGGAATGGTCGGGGGGATCATCCTGTTGATTGCTGTCTTAGTCTTCATTGAGAGGCGTAGATATTGAACAAACGAGGAAGAGGAGCTTGCTAGAGGTGCTGGAGGGATCAGAAGGGAGGAGAAGCTTGCTAGAGGAGCTGGAAGGAAGGGAGGAGAAGCTTGCTAGAGGGACTACGCGTAGAGAGCTAGGTTCATCTTGGCATCGCAGGATTTTAGCAGGGGATCCTGTTGAGCCTAAAAGTCAGAGACAGGCGACGAGAATGGAGGAGAGGGAGGAGACGGTGCTCTAGAGTGCTGAGAAGTCACGGAGGAGGGAGGAAGATGGGGAGAGGAGGAGGAGGTGTGCCGAAGAAACCTGCTTGCCTCTCCTGCGATAGATGTCGGTGGGATTTTCATTCAACCACTGATGTGAGTCGGGGAGATCAAAACCTGAAGGAGGGTGCGGTCAGCCTAAAAGTCTGCTTCTGCTCCTCCTGCTGCTCTTGCTCCTCCTCCTCCTCCTCCTCCTCCTCCTCCTTCTCCTATACAACTGCTGCTTACCGAGTCCTTCCAAGTTGTCTTGGGCTTTCTCTTGCCTCCCTCGCTGTTGGCTCGCGTCTCCCTACCGACTTCACTCAGCCGCACAGTCAACCCCCGGAACCTCCTCCCACCCTCGAATTCCAAGTCATCTCGTCAAAGGTCTCTTGAGAGAAATCCCGTGGGGGAAGCGGGCTGCTAGCGATCGTGTCGAAGAAAAACTGAACGAGGCGTTAGAGTTTCAGTTTGAAAGTAGAGGAGAGGAGTAGAGGAGAGCGGGAGAGGAGGAGAAGAGAGAAAGAAGTGGGGGAAGCGGCAAAGAAAGGAAAGGGAGTAGAGGAGGAAGAGAGGAGGCAAAGGAGGAGGAGGAGGAGAGAGGCAGAGGGGAACAGTGCTTGCCTGGTTGAGGTCGAGATGAGTGAGTCGTTTGTGGAACGATCCTCCCGGTGACCACGCGCTTCCTGCGACTGGAAGTGATGAACGAGGTCTCTATCTTCTCCTCCTCCCGACCTGTCAACTTGGCGTTGTTGTGCACTAGCAACGCAAGATGCCTCACGCAGTTGTCAAGCACCAGCTCAACCTCACACTGTGGTGAAAGTCTCAGCCGAGCTTTCCTCTTCTCAGCCGTCGGTCACCTGATCGCGGATCTGCGACAAGTTGGTCCAGGTTTGCCTCTCCCCTTGCAGCATGCTCTCTGCCTGCCCAACAAAGTCTGTACCCCACCATGAAAGGGAACGTAAAACCATCGCAGAGTCGGTCGGCGTCCACCAGTATCCCTTGAAGGTCTCCAGGCTGACTGGAGGGGCGATGGTGACGTCGCCAACGTATTTCTGAAAGGCAATTTAAAAGGAGGAGGAGGAGGAGGAGGAGGAGGAGGAGGAGGAGGAGGAGGAGGAGGAGGAGCAAGAGGAGGAGGAGGAGGAGGAGGAGGAGGAGGAGGAGGATGAGGATGGATCAGAAACCTGCTCAATGGTCTGCTTCAGGAGCTTCGGGGCGATTCCCAGAGAGATCGCCTAAGTGAAGATGAGGATGGGCGGAAGCAGAAGACGAGAAGGAGGACAAGAAGGCAGGCATGAAGGAATGACGTACTTGTTCGCATCGGTGAAGGACTTCGGATTGCACGAGGTACCTGCAAGGATGGATGAGAATCAGAGAAAGGGGAACAAGTCGCAAGTAGAAAGGAGAGCATACCCGACTGTCGAAGAGATCCTGGAGATCAAGCCTTTCTTTGCTCCCTTGCAGTCTATCTTGACCTGATCGGTTCATTTCCTTCAGTCTGCACTCACCAGACGAGAGGCCTCGTCACCTGCTTCTGCGATCGCTGGATGAAGGGGATGGCATGGAAGTTCGTCTGGGAAACGATGAAGAAGTTCACGTTGAAAAGCTCCTGCAGCCGATTGATCGAAAGGTCCGAGTTCAGGCTCAGAGCATGCGCTTGCTCTCTATCCCCCCGGGAGTTGCTCCGAGTGGGATCGGAGTTCCCCCATGACCTCGCACAGCTCCCGTCTGGGTCCTTGACAACCAGGCACTTCCCAGGTCGGCTCAAGGGGAAACAGGAGGCAGCTACTGCGCTCCAGAGGAGCACGTTAGGGGATGTAAGGTAGTTAAGGAGGCGGGACTTCTCGAAGTTGCTCTCGGGGGGCACGACGACGTTGACAATCCTCCCCGTCCTCTCGTACGCCTCGTGGAAGGTGACATCCCCCAGCAGGTGGATCAGGAACCTCTCCAGACCATCGCTGTCCCATCTCGACTCCTCCTGCACCAGCAGCCGCATCTTCCCGTACAGGGACCCAGGAGGAAAATCCGGGCTCTGACTCATCGCCGACTCACCGAGGTCAAGGAACATGGTCTCGAGCTCGTCGATGTTGCTTATCCCTACGAGCGCCGTCACAACAGCTCCGAAGCTCGAGCCTGAGATGATGCGGGGCAGCAGGCCCTGCCAGCTCCACCCGTTAGCAGATCAAGAACGCGTCAGGCGCTGGTCTCTTACATGTTCGTAGAGGGCCTTCACCACTCCGAAGTGGTACATGCCGTACCTGGCCAGCAGGTGAGCATGCACAGCAGCCGTCACCGTATTGCACTCACCGCAGCCCACCCGAGAGGAGCAGCGAAGTCTTCCCGAGCGCATGCCGGGACTCGGTGAAGAAGGCAAGGCGAGCCTCTACGGAGATGAGGTCGTCCCTCGCGTTAGCTACCGAGTACATCATCCGGATCAGTTCTCGCTGATGCTTCTCTGTCATTTACAAGTCAGTCAGACACAGACAAGCGCGTCTACACACCGATGAGAAGCTTCGTTCCCAAATGCGAGTACTCGTACAACGACTGGTTTCCTATCCCCACAAAGTTCCTCTGCAGGCCCGAGCGGAGCCACGACACGATGCTTTCGAAGTCCTCGTTCGCTTCTAGGAGCTGCAGCTGTCTCAGTCTCTCTCGGATCAGGGTGTGGTCGTAGTACGACGACTTAGCATCTGCCTTCCATGCATGGCTCCCTTCAAGCCCATCAAGCAGTTCGGCCGCCTGCAGCCAATCCTCGTACTGCCTTGCGGTCTGCAGAGTGTGATAGCAGTGCAGTTTGCTCTGAGTGCATTCTGCCTCTGACAGTTCGCTGCTGGAAGAGATTTGACTCCTCAGCTCTGGGTTTGTATTCATAGATACAAACTCCCAATGTCAATGCTTTCACGTCATCGAATACGGATTCTTGCAAAGGAGCGACGCTACAGTAAAGAATAGCCGGATTCCATTTTGTTCTCGATCACGCCAGGATGCTACTGTAAAACAATACATGTCATAAGACGTGAATCTCAGATTGCACAGATACAACTTTATTTGTTTCCCTTGTTTCTCCGTCATGTTTCCTATCCCGTTCTTTGAATCATCAGTCTACGAGCTGTACTCGTCAGTCTTTCTATCATGCCTGCTTGTCAACACTTAACATATCATCTTCATCGCTTTCCTCTCCTGCTCCCCCCTGCTATGCTCTCCCGCTCTTACCCCTCGCTCTCTTCCCCTACCCCTCCCTCCATTTCGCGATGCTCCCGTCGCATCCTATGTCGCTCTGAACATTCGTAAAACTAGTTTGTATACTAAAAGTGTTATAGGGCCCTTGGTCCCCTACAAAACTTTCCAGAAAAGAACCTTTTCGAAATTTTTAGAACCCAAAAACTTGTGTCACGGGTACATACATTACTTTTAACAGTACCCTACCCCGAGAAATTAGAAATGCATTACCCTCCCCCGTCGTATCCGATGCGACGGTTCTCTACTACCCTCCTTTCCCTGAGCGACAAGGGGCCAAGTACCCTATGTTTGCCAATTAGTGTACCCACCCCTCATACGGACTCCTTGGTCCCCACCCTTCAGGTATCTACAGAACCGCACCCCTACCCCCTGATATTCCAGTACCACCCCTACTGCGTCCCTATCTTTTCAAGCATGGACAGGCGGCCGCCACAATGCCGACCCTTCCTATGACCCCCTATTTTCCCTTCAAACCACCCTGGTAGTACCCTAGAGATATGCGCCCTCACGGCAGGCGCCCGGCGCCGCCCGGGCCGCAGCCCGGAAGCCGGGCCCGGCAGCCCGCCCGGTGGCCGGCAGCCTCAGTTGTCACTGTCACGGCGGGGGCCACTGAGCGGCCTGACCGTACAGGTCGGGCCCGGCCGCCACTGACCCGGTAACAACGTCTGTGACAAGTCCAAGATCAGATGGAACAGCGGCATGATATCAAGTTCAGTCCCGGGATGGGCCAGTACTATACGGTATTTCATATTGTTCAACAGGCCAGCCGGCAGTGTCGCTAAGTCGAAAAGTTTCATCACAATGATCATGTGCCGCGCCAGCAGCTGCTGAGCAGACCTGCCGCAGTGCTCTTACACTGAGCAGGCCCGAGGCTCCCGGGCCACCCGGCGGCCTCACTGGCCCTGACCCGGGCCCTTGCCGGGGCCCGGGGGCGGCGGAGCCGGCCCGGCCCGGGACTCGGAGCGGCACAAAGGGCCGACGGGGCTGTCTTGTCAGAACACAAGTCAGGCTCAGCTAGTTCCTTGATCCTCCTCCAGTACTTGAAAGTTTGCCGCGTGCTGCATCAGCAACCGTTTCAGGTTTGTCGCTCTTCTCTGCGGTGAGTGCCTTCCTTGTCTCTCTCCTCCCGCCCTCGTCTCCGGTCCCTTCCATCCCTGAACTTACCTTTCGCAGCTACGTACCAGGACATCGGCAGCGGATTCTGCAACACTACTCAGGGCTTGTTATGGACAGTCTGCATCCTAGTCAGTACGCTGTTCTCCTACTACGGCAGTGGCCTTTGCCGTTGTCCTGTGTTTCATATGCTGCACTCCCGAGGCATGGGAGGACGAACAAAGAGTAGCAGTGGTCACCGGCTCAAAAGCTCTTCCGATCGCCATTGCGAACGAAGGGACCTATCCAGTAGTGGACCAGGACGCAGTGTAAGGCTCGAAATGTTCTGATTTGCACTCTGCATAGCAGTCTTTGAAAGAGAACTCTCGACGCTCTCTGTACAGATTCTGTCCTGCAACTTATGCAAGTCACCGATGAATGATGTGTAGAATAGATTCGTTGAGTGATGGTTAGACAACAAACATTCATCTGACAAGAGAACGTATCTCCCTGCTACTAAGGAATGTGCGGTGTCATCTGCAGGGTCAACCGTGAGGGTCTGATTGCGATCCATCAAGTGCTACATTCAGGCTATCTCTAAAACAATGAAACTCAAGAAATTCTCTGTCTCAAGGTAGCATTGAGACTTCAACCTACTCACTTACTTTCAAACTTCTTCTCTTCTTTTCCAAGTGCACAACATTCTTCAGACCAATACTGGCACAGAAGTTTGTTGACAGGTAGGAATGATGCACCTCTCCCCTCCTCATCATTGCTTTCCTTGCTGCCTTCTGCCAATTATTCAGCATCACCTGATTCCTTTTGCTTTCGTTCTGGTCTTGATCGTCATCCTCGTAATCTTTGTTTTCACGTTTCCCCTTCTGCAGCAATTTCGCTTGCAACTCAATCCCTCAAAAGTGTAATCATTGACGGTTGATCATGGTTCGATCTGTGTTTGTAACTTTATTTCTTCAATTACAAACCAGGTATGATAGATCCATGTTCTATTCTTACTTCATTTTCATAACAACATACGCAAGGAGTTGTTCATGAACAGAGACGTATCGTTCTCCAACACGGCGTTTTCTGTCTTCCCTTAATTTTCTCACTCAGCATGTCTTTCTCATCATATTTCTTACATCATTTGTCTCGTCTCGTTGTATCATACTCGCACATCTTCAAATTAACTTCCGCATTTTTCGGTGTCCCGACCGCTGTGACCCCTACCCCTCCATTTATTCGGTAATACCACCGGTGCACCCAATTCATTAGACCCCTACCGCCAGACCTGAAATGTAGGGTGGGGTTGTTGTGACGTTTTGCATTTGAATTCGAGTTGGCGTGTAGGAGCAAGTGGAGAGAAGAAGCGAGGAAGAGAGAGGAACAAGAGAGAGGAGGAAGAGGAGAGAGGAGGTTGGGGCCATCAGCAAGTAGAGAAGACAACATGCTGTCATCTCCTTCAGCACAGAAGAACTTGCGGAACCGCAGGCAGTCCAAGCCGAGGATGCCATTGCAGGCGAGGGACGTGAATGTGACCTTTGAGACGGAGAAGTTCTCCTTCAAGGACAAGCAGTCCCCAGCTGTTAACAAGCAGCTCACGAGCAGCAAACGACACGAGCGACTGATGTTTGACGACAACACGAGTGCGAGCCCGACGAAACGACCAAGAGTGCTGTACCGCGATGACAAGTATGCTTGCTGTGTTACTTGTCGAGTAGCACTAACACTCCTCTCCCTCCCCCTCGTCGTCCTCACCTTCAAATCCTTCCCTCCTTGTTTCTTGCAAGCAGAGACTTCAGGAGGAACATCACGCAGACAAGAATGCTTGCTGAGCTCAAGGCAAAGTTGCGAGAGCGAGAGCACATGAGGGAGGCGTCTTTCAACATGACGGTAGACGTGGAGTGCTTGCGAGCCAAGACCATGACAGATGTTAGGATGCTCTCCGTGATCTGAGAGATACTTTCTTGGAGTGGATCTCGACTATCAAGAATGTCACGACAGGTAGGAGAGTAGAGAAGGAATGGATGATGATGGAGTAGATGATTGAGAGATGGAGACCGAGGTGACAATGGTGGTGCTTATGGAGATGATGATAATGATGATGATGAATGCCACCGCAAAGATCTTTGCAAGAGCCTGCTTTTGTCCTGGATCTGGTGATTCCGATGTTGTCGTCGATGATCATGGCGGAAGAACTAGTTCACTCAATCGCTCACTATCTCTCAATCAGAGGTCTTCAACATGGAGGACGAGACCTCCTCGGAGGACAATGAGGATGACTGGCAGGAATACAGTCATACCACTGAGACAGGTAGCTTGGCGCCTCCCCTCCCCTCCTCTCCTCTCCTCTCCTCTCCTCTCCTCTCCTCTCCTCTCCTCTCCTCTCCTCTCCTCTCCTCTCCTCTCCTCTCCTCTCCTCTCCTCCCCCCTGTGTTGCTCTACCTCCTCTTCGGCTCAATTTCTTACAGCAGACAAGGAAGAAAAGAACGAAAGATCTGTAGATTCGAAGCCTCAAGTAAGGATCAAACCAATCTTCCATCCTCTCCTTCTCCCTCTCACAATTACTCTTGTTCATGCTCCCTCCTCCCTTCTGCTGGGCTTCGTTAACATGTAGAGCAAGAGCAAGCCGCGGACTTCCACGTCTGCTGCTCTCGAGTCGCTCATGAGGTCATTCCATCTCGTCTCCTTCCTCCTCCTTGACCTCCTGCCAGGTCTCCTCCTGGCTCCCAAGGCAAGCTGAGGAGAATCTCTGGCAAGATGTGCAGGGCCGGGGGAAGCAGCGGTACGAGCTACACTCAGTTACCACCACCACCACCACCACCACCACCTCCTCCTCCTCCTCCCCCAATAAGCTTAGGGGTGGAGGTGGGTATCAAGAA
>NW_005434619.1:132690-134701 GCF_000315625.1 Guillardia theta CCMP2712
CCCTCCCTCCCTCCTCCCCCTCCCCCCCCCCCCTTCCCCTTCCTCCTCCTCCTCCTCCTCCTCCTCCTCCTCCTCCTCCTCTTTTCCCTCCTTGTTTTTCCTGATGCTATCCTCTGAACGCGATTCTCCTGCAGCTGTCGCAACGTCCAGCGCTCTATATGAGGTGGTCGAGGTGCTCCCTATCCTCTCTTCCTGTTGCATTGCACAGTATGACCTTCTCCTCTCCTCCTCTTTCCGCCTGCTCCTTCCTATCCGACTCTCCTGCTCCTCCTGCTTCTTTCCCCTCCTTCCCTCGGCCTGTTCTTGTTCTTCCCCAGCAGGGAGCCTTCGAATACGCGACAGGAGGTAAAAGTTCTCCTCCTTCTCCTCTTCACCCACACCAACACCTCCTCCCCCTGCTCCTCCTCCTCCTCCTCCTCCTCCTCGTCGTCGTCGTCGTCGTCGTCGTCAGGCTGACGCCTTGCCCTTCCTCCAGGAGCTCCCCTGGACCCCAGGAAACGCTCGAAGATCGTCTCTGGCGGGCATCACCGAGCCAGCCTTCGTCCTAAAGTTGATCTCTCGCTCCATATCAAGGCCAAATCTCCCGCAGGAGAGAGAGCAGCGTCGCCAAAGTCCTCTGTGTAAGACATCTCCTCCCTCCTCCCTCCTTGTTCCCCCTCGCCCCTCTCCTCCTTGCTCCTCTTCTTACCTTCCCCCTCTTCCTCCTTCTTCTTTCTTCTTCTTCTTCTTCTCCTTCTCCTTCTCCTTCTCCTTCTCCTTCTCCTTCTCCTTCTCCTCCTTCTTCTTCTCCCTTCCCTTCCCTCCCTCCCCTGCCTCCACTTCCTCGCATCCTCTCGCCCTTTCCTCGCTCTCCATCTCTCATCATCAATTCAGGTCTCCTTGCGTCCACTGCCAGCAGAAATGTAAGAGCAGTCCTGAGCCTCTTCTCCTCCCTCACTTGCTGGTCCTCAGGCAAGCAGCAGGAGGTCGTGCCAAAGATCTCTCCTCCTCCTGGCTTCCAGCGCAAAAATGAAGAGGTGGCCAAAATCCCCCCTCCTCCTCCCCCTCACTCCTCCCTCACTCCTCCCCCTCCCTCACTCCTCCCCCTTCCCCTCCGACTTATCCTCCCATGGACCAATCCTCCCTCCTCGTGCCAGGATATCTCGTTCCTGCTCCAGCTCTGCTCTTCTTCCTTGTCTGACAACGAGCAGGGCAAGAGCGCGCTGATGCAGCTGTTCGAGCAAGAGGATGCGGAGGCTGCCATGACCCTGGCCTCCTCTCCTGCCAACAAGATCAAACCGAGGCAGCTCAAGTCTGGTGATATCCTCTCCCTCCTCCCTCCTCCCTCCTCCCTCCTCCCTCCTCCCCATCTGCCCCCTGCTATCCCGGCTCACTTGCTTGCAGTTGCTGCCAACTTTTGTACTCGTTGCACTTGTCACGCGAACAAGTGCCCGCAGGTACTTCGATTCTTCTTCCTCCTCCCCCTCCCCTTCCGCCCTCCTCCATCCACTCGCTCCTCCTCGCCTTCCTCTGCCCGCCCTCCTCGCTGATCGTTTGCCGTCAAGGAGAAGGAGCAGCAGCAACTCGTTCCAAAGATTTCTCCTCCTGGCAAGAAGAACGAGCGTTCAGACAGGCAGCAGCACGCGGCTGCTCCCAAGGCCCCGAGCCCAGCGAGGGAGGAGAAACAAATCATGAAGCAGCCCGAGGAGGAGAAGACGTTTCAAGTTCCTCCCCCTCCCCCTCCTCCTCCTCTTCCACCATCGTCTCTTCCGCCGCCTCCTCCTCCTCCTCCGCCGCCGCCGCCGCTTCCTCACTCTTCTCTTCCTCCCCCTCCCCCTCCCCCTCCCCATCCGCGACCCGCAGGGGAGGCGGGGCGCAGGGAGCAGCCGCGTGCCGCTGCCAGGGGTATTGAGCAAGCTGCTGGTTGTGCAGAGAGGTTTCTCCTCCTCCTCCTCCCCCACGTTCATCTGCACCGCAAACACAGCACTATGATCATCCATTGGTCTGAGGCCGCCAAGTTAAGCCTGTCAAT
>NW_005434619.1:134801-149067 GCF_000315625.1 Guillardia theta CCMP2712
GTCACGTAACTTCTCCTCCTCCTCCTCCTCCTCCTCCTCCTCCTCCTCCTCCTCCTCCTCCTCCTCCTCCTCCTCCTCCTCCTCCTCCTCCTCCTGCACCTTTTATCCTATGCTCGTTGCTCCGATCTCACTCATGGCTCAGCTCATGTCGAGAAGAGCACCAAGGACAAACTCGCCGATATGCAGGTGACCCTCGTCTCCTCCCCTCCCTTAGACACTCGCCACCCCCGCACCTCCTTTCTTTCCAGCACTCTCATCGCTTCCTTTCTCCTCCGCACTCATTCCCTTGCTCCTCCCCTTCCCGCCACCGCTCTTCTCCTCCCTCCCTCCCCCTCTCCTTCCTCCTCACCGCCGCGCAGAGGAAGCTCAACAGGAGGATGCTCAAGTCCGGCAAGGGGGAGGGGGAGGACAAGGACAAGGGTGCCTCCTCGCAGGATCTCAAGCTCAAGCAGTGGGTCGCGCTGCAGGCCAAGTCGAGGAAGATTACAGAGGAGGAGTTCCAGCAGCTAGCGACGAAGAAGCAGGAGGAGGTGAAGGACCTGCTGACCCGCATCCTCGCGTTTCGCTGCCGGCAGGGGGAGGACGGAGGGGAGGAGGAGCTGCAGGAGCTCACGAGCAGCTTCAACGACGCCTCCTCGTGGTTCGCCGGAGGGTTCAAGGAGGTGAAGGGGAGGCATGCGGAGAACTGGCAGCAGGTGGAGAGGAAGATTGAAAGCATGATGCTGTTCTCTGTTATGGTCGCAGACATGCGGGAAGGAGCAGGGAAAGAGGCCGAAGAGTCGCTCGCTGCCCTCCTGGAGGATCCTTGGAGGCTTGCTGCGAGCGGGGAGGACGATGAGAGGGTGGAGGGGCTGGTGAGAGCGAGGGAGGGGCTGGAGAAGAAGAGGAGGAAGTGGGGAGACGTGCGAGCGAATCTGGAGAGCTTCCGCAAGCTCGGGCTGGAGCTGGAGGAGGCAGAGGTCAAGACTGCTCTTCGTCGCACGATCTCCGAGAGCTGCATGGCGGCCATGATGGTGGTGGGAGCGGCGAGGGAGGCGAGCGCGAGGAGCAGCGAAGTTGCTGGGGAGGAGGAGGGGGAGGGGGAGGCGGTGAAGGGGAGGAGCAAGCAGGAGAAGATCCCCGTGTTGAGGGAGGAGGTGAAGAGCGCTATGAAGCTCCTGCTGGAGACTTGCGAGTATGTCGGAGAGGAGGGGATGGCGCGAGAGCTTGCGTACCCCGTGATGGCGGCATGCCTGGGGGCGGAGGTGAAGTTGGTGCAAGAGAGCTACTCGAGGAGGAGGAGGAGGGGAGAAAAGGGGACAGAGGTCCTGCGGGACTTCGAAGGGAGCATGAGACTTTTCCGGACGTTCGAGAAGCTGAGGGGTGTGTGCTCGGGGAAGAGGAGGGGAGAGAAGCTGGGAATTCCCCAGCAGCTCTCCTGCAGCCTGGAGGAGGTCACCGACTGCCTCCTCCGGCACATCCTGTCGGAGTTCGACGCCTCCTCAGCTGCGAGCGGGCAGGGGGAGGAGAGGCAGGACAAGGAGCTGATCGGCTGGCTGGTGCTGGGATGCAACTTCATGAATGCCGTCATGAACCTCGTAGGAGAGATGAAGGACGCGAAGGTAAGTTCAACCCCTCTCTCGTCCTCCTTGCTGCTGCTGCTGCTGCTGCACAGTTGCTGTTTGCCTCCTGTCCGTTTGATCCTTCTGTGAATCCTCTTGTCTGTGCCTCCCTCCTCCTCATGATGATGATCATCGATCTCATTCTTGTCTTGGCTCGCTGGCAGGTCGAGGATCTCTTAGCTTCGTTCATGAAGCTTGAAAGCAGATTGTCCAAGTAGAATTTTCAAGTTTTTGTTACAGTATAGTTTGACTTCACGGCACTTGCTCAAGACAAACTCATGCTACTCATACATTCATGGGGTCGTGGCATCAAAACTTCAGATCGTAGATGTGAACTTCTGTTGGAAAACGTCTTGCTTCGCCTGTTTGATCTCTTTTATGGCTTCGTTGGCTTCGTGTACATCTGCAATAGATATTTCGTCAACGCACGACAACATTCAATGACATCTCCAGCACAATACACAGAATGACACTGAAGTACCTTTGAATTGCTTGCAATCCTTGATGAAGTTGTCATAGAAGGCAAGAAGCTGGTCAAGGTTTCTGAAGCGATTCTTGATGCTATCCTCGGCGGTCCAGGACTGTTTGGATCTGTTTGAACAATCACCAGTACAACCCAACGTGTCATAAGATGTCACCTTTCAAGGAAATGAGCGAACTTGATTTCATCACACACAGACTTGAGCAACAAGCTTTGCTCCTCAACCTGCTCAAGAAGCATGAGAGACCTGCTGAATGAAGAAGAATCTATGAGCATCGGCGTTTGAAAGTCGTGTCTTGCCGCACTCTTCAACTTTCCTCCTCTCTTACCTTACTTGCGTAGTACATGATGAAGAACTCAGCTCTGCGACTGCTCTTTGACCGCGAGTTGGTCATGCGGAAACCACCAACCTCGAAGAGATGAGACATCTCTCGCATCTTTGCCACATACTTCTTCTTCTCTGACTCTATCGCCTCCTTCTGGCGGGTCAAACTGGTGCAAAAACGTTCACATCCTCCCCTGGCGCCCATAGGTACCTCTCACATGGTAACTTTGTCGTCGTTCCTCTCCTTCCTCTCTGTCGCAGAATCAATTCTTTCACCCTCAGACTGACTGGCTGGCGGCTCTCCCGTGTAGCTCCACGAGGGGACCAGGAAGGAGAGGCTGAAGCTATTTCTGTCGGAGTTTGTGCTGAATGGCGAACTTTGCGTCGAATTTTCCTGCTCCCCCTCTGCAAACTTTGCGCTCTTCTCTCTTACCCTGGGAGGACTGAACCTGGGAAGACTGACCTCGCTGGAACCAAATCTCTCAGAACTTGTCGCCTCCTCCCTTAACTCCTCCTTCACCTCATTCCGCAGAACCAGTCAAAGGATTCTTCCTCTCTCGGAAAACAGCTCTGCCCGTCCACGAGGGACTGCACGTCGTCTTCATGAGCAGCATCGTTGTTGTTGTCATAGTCTGCATCAGTTTCTGCCATGTTTTCATCTGAGTAGCCGAGATCGTTCAACAGCCGCATCAACTCTGCATCGCCGAAGAAAATCATCGAGTTTGCGGAAGACCTTCGCCTTGTCGACGGGACATGTGGGAGAGACGGAGGAGAGTCGACAGCTTCTCTCCTGCCTTCTGCCTTCCCTCTTCTTTCTCCTCCTCCTCCTCCCATGATCTCTCCTCCTCCTCGAACCATGTCCTCCTGTGCACTGTCGCATTGACGCACCATCGCCCCAGTCAAACACTGCAGTCGCTCGCGGCGGGTGCAAAACAATCCCCACCCCCACCCCCAGCCCACCACCCCTCATGGGGACAGCACTGCTCCGATTACACCCCTTTTATCCTAACTCTTCCAGACTAAAGACCACCCGTACTTCAACTCCTACCGTACCATATCGGACCCCACCCACACCGTTCTCACGCTCTGGACTTTGAAGGGTGTGTATATCGGACTTGACAACTACAAGTCACTCACTGAGTCCGGGCTGAGGCTCGTCGGAGTCGGATGCCGCGCGGCAGCGGCCCCCGGTTCATGTAATTGCACGGTGACCGTCGCGCGAAAGCCTCCGCCGATGATCAGCGGCCAGCGGATGACATCGCTGCGGACCGTGTACACGGGCCATCCGATCGACCGGGGTGACCGGCGGCGTCGGACCGTCCGACCGTGCCCGGCCCGCCGGCCCGCCGGCGTGGTACGGTCGGTCGGACGGTCTGTACGGTCAGAGTGACTGATTTATTACTCAAAGTTAAGCAGTCACGAGTCAGTTGTCCGCCGATCGGATCAGTTTTGGTCAACTTGGCTTACTAGTTATGGGAGATCACCCCCCCACCCCCGGTCGCCCCCAGCATGATGTGGATGAGACTCCCGGGGGTCCAGGTAGTACAAATAAGGCCCGATTGACTCATGATACTAGCTTAGGTGTGGGGGGGTACCTGCACCGCCTCCTATGGACCTCCTAGAGGAATTACCGTGCGGTCACTACCAGGGTTGTAGCCTGAGGGTGGGGGTGGTGGCTGACAGCCAGGGGTAGTCAGAAACACCCGATGGCACCTTCGGGGATGATGGAAGCGGTGCCGGGAGCGACCGAATAGGGGTGGGGTGATACAGAGATTGGAGCACTACCTACCATTACATAAATAAATGGCAGGGATAATCAGGGGTGGGTAGTTATCAGGAAGTCTATGGGGTGGGTGTCTCAGAGCCTTGCGAGTGCGACTCGGGCAGTTGAGCTATGGGCGATACGCAGCACACGTTGGGGCTGTTCTCATACGTTCCCTCCATCAGTCTCGGGTGAGTAGGGCAGGAGACACGCATGCTCGTCTTGTTGTGCTGAGATCATGGCGAACGAGTGCCAGGAGCCGCTCTGACTGTGAGTAGTTCTCGAGAGAGAACAAAGGTTGAACAAGGATTACATCTGTGTTTGTGTTTGGCAAGACTTTTGTTGCTGTGTACATGTGAAAGGACGCATGATGTTCAAGTGTCCCCAGTAAGCGTCGATCGGTCTGCAGGTGTCCATACAACAGCAAGGCTGGGAGTATTGATGACCGACAGAAGGGAAAACAGTTTCTAACAACCCCCTCCAAGAAAGGTGAGCTCAATCTTGATGCGATTTCGCAACAGCAGCTGACCTCACTGCAATGCTGTCCAGGGAGCACACCCGACGTCACTTTCACAAGGTTCTCAACAGTCTCGGTCTGGATTCTCTTTCCGTGCAGTCAGGTTGTTGACTTCTGATGCTGTCTCAGGTGGGAACGCCCTACTCGCCGCCATTGCAGAACTTGCAGAGGGGGGAGAAGAGCTCGTGAGAGTTTGAGCCATGCTTCTATGCTTCTTTGTTGCGGACTGACTCGTGATTCTCATCCTCGCAACAGCAAGGAGAGCGTTTCGCAGCCTCCCTTTCGTCCTTCCAGTCCGACCAAGACCAGCCAGGGCTCAGGATCATACTACGGATGCTTTGGGGTCTGGAAAAACATGAAGACTACCAACAATTACGATAAAGTTCATGCAAAATCTCCGGACACAGGCTTGAAGGTGAGGTAGAAAGTGCGTTTATCATGATAACGTCAAATTGCCCTGTCGTTCTACCTTGTCATCACCGGTGTTCGATGCGCTATTCTCTATCTCAGTGTGGATGTTGCTGGTGCCTGGTCTGATAAATCCTTGCAGAACTTTTTGATTCGACCGCCGAAAAAGGGAGGGTGCGGCACGATTGGTCTCAACATAGGGGGAAATCCAGAGGGGCACGTAGGAGAGTACAAGTATTACCCTGAGCCAGCACCTGCTCGGCCCTCCTCGGCTCCTTCAGGTAGCACCTTCCGTGGGGTCATTGATGGCATGCAGAGCACTGACATGAGCATTCAGAGCTGGCGCTGAAACCCTTTGTTCCTTCCTCTCCTCCTCAGAAGGGAACTTACGGCTACATGAACCTGAACATTAACGGCATGTCGAGGCCGAAAGGCTGCGTCGGGGAGTACACCTACCAGTCCGAGCCCCTCGATCGGTTCAAGAGAGCTGAAGACGCTAGCAAGGATGTGAAGCCCTTCCGACCCTCCAGCCCTTCAAGGAAGGGAAGGTAGACTCCCCCCCCCCCCCCCCTCTTTCTGCTCCGCCTCGTGGCTCAGATGTTATCAGGGGATTCTATGGAACCTTCACGTGGTCAGGGCAAACGTACATGTCTGACACAGATTCGCACTCGAAAGACATGAAGAAGTCTCCCTCAAACCCCGACCTGCCCAAATGTTTGGATGAGATGAATCGAGCTTGATGGTAGTGATGTGGATGTGCAGATGGAGTTTTCAAGCCTTGCTCGGGATCCAAGTCGTTGCGGGTGACGTCGATTGCCAACCACCCGCGCAATCTAGAAGGAGGGCACCCCGTGCTGGTGTGCTTGCACTTGCCCCGTTGTTCATCTCGTGATGCTCGATCCTTCAGATGCAGAGCAGACTGGCTCGGACCAACTGATCTGCAACTAGAGCTGCAGGAGACTGTTACGGGTGCTGCATCGATTGGCTCTGCACTGCCGCATCTACATCGCCAAAGGTTGTGCGGAAGCAATCAGGTAGCCCCCGCCTATCAGTCTTGCAGTCATCAACAATGTATTGCCAAATCCTTAGGGTTTGGTGTTCATTGGTTAAGATCTAGTAGAAGTAGCAGGTAGATGCACTAGGGTATCTGATCACCTTTTGTTGTCTACCTAAGACCTAGTTTGTACATATTTTCTTCTACATCCCTCTGTGCTCCGAGCTGAGCCTGTCAGAAAGTATCCGTGATTGCGTTCGCATCGCACATCCTCAGGTACTTGTCAGCAGTTCCTGCTTTACCACTTGACATCCCAACGGCCTAGTGGAAAAGAGTCGATTTCATGAAGTTGGGCAATCGTCTTAAAATGATATAGTCATCTGCCTGACCGTACGGGCACCCGTGACCCAGAAACGTTTCCATAAACGGGCCCTGACTGACTCACCGACCAGTCGCTCCTCACTCGGCGACCTCTTGGCGGAGTCAGCCTGCGGCAGGATTAAGAAAAGATTAAGCAGCCCCAACCCGAGTCACCGTCACGGTAACTTAAAACTGAAGGTACTGAGCCCCGGACCCGGCGCCGCGGCGCCGGGCCCGGCCTCACCGTCGGACGGTCTGTGCCATGATGCCCGGATGATGGATGGACTGTGTACGGTCATAATGATGATAACTTTGAGAACCATACAATTATGATGATGGCAAGCTCGGGCCAGTCGGTGTACGGTAGCCCGACGGTCGGATCGGCTAGCAGGGAATCGGCGCCAGAGGGCTCAGGCATCCGACGGCACGCGCAGGGAAGCTCTGAGTCACAAGCGCAGATGAGTCAGAATTTGGGAAACTGCCTTCAACGCTATCAGTCCTCTGTTCATAGTTTCCAGACTCGCCATGGTCATCCAGGCTCCAAGCTGAGCATTCAACCTTCGGCGCTGAAGCTATCATGGAAGCGAAGAGTCCTCTCTGACATAACGTGTTCCCTGTTGTTTATCCAAAGCAGTGGAAGAACCTCAACCCTACTCGTGGCGACCTGATCTTGAATCATGCCTCCCAGAAAATAGTGATTTCAAGGGTTTATCAATATTTTCAAGGGTTTATCAATATTGATAGGGGGTGTTTATCAATGTAAGAACAAACTGGCATGGCAGGACATCTAATGAACTATGTTGCTTTCATCAAGGGCGTTTGCAATACAATTCATACGCACGTATTTTAGTGGACTAAGTCTGGTAGAGGATACGACCTTGCAATCAAATAAAGAACCCTGCATAATTTCTGATAATGGCATGACTGCATGGTAATGCAATGTCTTCTCTTATGCTCTTCACTGAGCACGACTGCAAAAAAGTCTTTCAGAAGAATGAATCTTGATAGAAATCGTGCACAAAATCATAACATAATTCATAAGCAAGTCATCTGACACGAGGATCATATGTTTTCAGCGCTTGCACTAACATCAGGCTAATGTCAAATTGATCTTCAAGATCTGAAGTCTCAAAGAATTCTTCTTCGTCTCTCGCACATGCTACAACAACACTCACCAAAGCGAACCCTACACGTTGGGAGGAAACAAACTCTCAAAGCTCTGCATTCAATGCCCTGCGATGCTTCTTCTCATACCTTCTCGATCGAGGCAAGAGGAGGCGGCAGAAGGGCACGCCCCAATCACTTGAAAGGGCCCACCCTCTCCAGCGGCCTCCCCCCGCCCCCTCGTCACAGTGCATGAGCAGCACCCGTGCGGAGTAAACATGTTTGCAGGTTTGCGATGAGTAAAACCTGTCGGAGGGCCCCGGTGGTCTGGCACGTCGGACTGTCACAGGCCCCGTGGCACGTCGGGCACTGGCGGGTGTCAGGCCCCTCCCGGCCGCACGAGTTCTTAATTCCTCTCCCTGATCTTTAATCCCAGCGCTCCTCGAATCTCAATCTTGTTTTTTGCCCGGTGACCCCTTGCCACTGAGACGTAGCATCCTGGTACCCCATGCTTCCCCATGGGATACAGGGGTGGGGTGCGAAGGTATCATCGAAAAAATGCGATTTCGAGTCAGGTGTGATGGTCATGTCCAGGTCACGTTACTGATACAAAAAAAAGTGTGTTCCGGACATCTCCTTCAGGACTACCCCACCCCAATAGCGGGTAACCCATGTACCAAGCTTCATTACCCCACCTTGCACCTTGGTTCAACTCGTTGTCGGTCTTATATGCACATACTTCAATTTTGCTTCATGTCACTTAATGAATCTTTCACCCTCATGTAGCCTGCTGTCCTCCTGATTGACCCTACCCTCTTTTGCAAAATCATCAGCACCCCCTACCTCCTATCATTGTACCCCCACCCTACCCAAATATGAGTACCCGGACAAGACCGGTACTGGAGCAAAGTCATACCTTCCATCAATTTTGTACTTTACCACCCCCCACCCTCCTACTACCCACCCACCTTGTTTCGAAGCAAAGGTTATGTTACTCCTGACCCTTTTGATAAACTAAACTACACCCTACCCATCACGCCTCTTGCTCTTCTACCACCCCTGGTTTGATTTATCCCCCTGCCTATAATTCGAACCAATCTTATGGACCCCGATTTGTTAGGGTTGTTCATGTGATGGGACCCGGTAGTCCTTCAATATGATCCTGAGAGCCCTATTCCCCTGACTACCCCCATAGAGTCACATCCTACCCCCCAATAAACTCCAAGATTGGGCATTCCAGATACCACCCACCCCTAGCCCCTCAATGAAATTACCCCACCCTTGTGTTTCGTTCCGGGAAAAAAAGAGAACCACCAACCCCTTGTGGTCACGGAGAGCGCAAGGGGGAAGGGCTTGCTCCTGATCAAGTCTTCAAGAAGTAGGGAGGGAGTAAGAAGTCAAGGGCAGGACAGGCACTCGGTCAAGAAACCTGAAACAGGATAGACACTCGGTGCTGATACAGGCGGTCGGCTCAGAAACAAATCGCTTGCACGACATCGAGTTACCATCTTCAACAGGGAGCAGCGATATCATCGCACCAAAAGCTGAAAGACCTGCAATCTATCAAACAAGATCAGGAAAGACGAGATTTATCTGGATAAACAGCCTGGAATATTGACGAAAACTACAAAGCGTGGAAGATAATAGCGCAATGCAAGATCATATTTTTGAAACTTACGAGACACTAATTGCAGCGGCTGTAAAGGAGCAAATGCACGACATATGGGAAGTAGGCAGCATCCTCGTACTGCTGCTGGTCATTCTCATAGCTGTCTTGTCCATCTACTCCAGCAAGCTCTTCTCCGTAGACAAGAGGAACCACTCCCTCGAAGCCAAGCTCAGAGAGGTATTGATCTCGATCAAAGATCAGAAGCAGAAGCAGAAGAAGATGCAGGACTACATCTACTCCCTCGAGGCTCAGCTGCTATGCTCCTGCCAGGTGCCGAGGGCAACGAGGACGCCGTCGATCGGGTCGACAGGATCGGATGCAGAAAGCATGATGAGCGATATTGACAGTCCTCAGGTCTTGGGAGGGTATCAATGGATGTCACAATCCTTCACAGACTCGAAGGGGAAGAGGAGGTCTCCCAAGAAGTGCAGGAGCCCCATCAGACGAGCTACAAGTGTCTGCGGCTCCTCCTGCATGTCCCTTACCAAGGAGGAGAGGACGACCCTCGCGGGGTACAAGCGCCTCTCCCCCAACAACGTGGACTATTCAGTCTTCCCCCACAACCTCCACTTCGACGACAACCTTCACATCCCGGACTTCCTGTGTGGGGAGGAGCTGTTCGACATCGAGGAGAAGTCCAGCACGCAGCACATGCACGGCTGCTCGTCATGCACCAACATCAGCGACCTGAAGCGAGCGCCGAGCCAGAGCAGTGGGTCGAGGTTCTACGCCAACGTGGTGAGGGAGAAGAGCGGGTACAGCAGCGGGAAGTGAGAAACGTGTAGAAGAGACAAGGAAGCTTCTGCTGGAGGCGATGGATGTGTAGTTTTTCGATGATTTTTTTGGGGGGGATTAAATTACAGATTGTTTGTATATGAGTGAACGTCCAACTCTCTGTTGAACTTGATGATGATCGCAGACTCTAAGAGGAAGCAATTTACCAGTTGAATATTTTGTCAGCCGGGATCTTGAAGCGGCGAAGTTTGAATTCGTCGTTCTCCTCAGGGTAATCATCCGCATCATGGTGTCACGGACTGTCGGCTGAGTCACGGTGCCAAAGTACCGTACTACGGCAGTACGATCCCCGCGACTCGGCGAGGCCGAAGGTCACCGGGTGCCGCCAGATCGACTCCGAGGCTCGGGCCGCAATGTCAAGATGACACCGATCGGATTTCAATCATTGGAAGCTAATTCAGTCACTGAGTGAGCCTCAGTGTACCGGGCCCGATGATGCGGCCCGCGAACTTTGGAAGCCTCGGCTGCCAGTGAGCGGATGCCGGTTACCGCCGTCCGATCAACTTGGCAAGTTCAGCAGTTGGCCGCGCATGCCGGGCCCGGCGACCCGGAGGACTTTCAAGCCGCTCGGAACTTCCGAACTTGGCAAGTTGGATGCAGCACTGGCAAGTTCCGTAAGGAACTTTGTACGGTCACTGAGAGCCATGGCCGCGCTTACTACTGTTACTAGCCGTACTGATTTTTCACTTAACTTTGAGTAAAGGAAAGCCAGTAGGGCCGGCCGCCGCGAAGCCAAATTGACTTGAATTCGGCCATCCCGGCGATCATAAGTGATCATGGCGGCATGGCATTCAGCTGACTCAGTGAAGTACTAGTATCAGTGCCCCGGTCGCCTGAAGGAGGCCGGGGCCCACCGTGCTGACCGGCGGGCCGGCCTGGCAGTGCGCAGTACCGCCTCCCCCCCCCCCACCCCCCTCCCGGATCGCCGGGACTCAGACCAGGACTCCGGACTCGGGACTCGCCGGTGATCGGAGGACCGGTGCCAATGCCGGTCACGCCGCGGGCCCGCAGACAGAGTCTGCGGGCAACTGCCAAGAGGTCAGAGGTGACGGTATGAGGGGTGGTTATGAGAAGGGTAAAAGGGGTCCTGACTAGCTAGCTAGAGGGCGCGGATCTTAACTCCTGCCTGTAAAGTGAGTCACGTGGAGGTGTAACTATGGCGATCAGTTCGCGAAAAAACGAGATTTCGTACGAGATACCATCGGAGATCCGGGGAGCTGCCTTACACGTCTATGTGTACCCCTACCCCTCGGACCCCACGATTACAGCTATTGATGCATTCAACAGGGCTTACCTGACCCTCTCAAAGATATCTTATTGGCTCATTCGAGGAATCTGCTACCTTTGTTGGGTTATCTCGCACCCCGCCGATAGCAACCCTTCCCACTTCCCAACCTTTATATGGTACGTAGAGTCGTACAGGCCGCGGGCGTACCCGGATCCTTTCAAGCAAGAGCGCGAGCAGCAGCCAAAGAGGCCATGCAGGATCTTTGCGAGCTCAGCAACCTCCTCCTCCTCCTCCTGGTCGCCCTTATAGCTGTCCTGTCCATCTACTCCAGCAAGCTCTTCTCCGTAGACAAGAGGAACCACTCACTCGAAGCCAAGCTCAAGGAAGTTTTGAGCGTGATGAGAGACGCCGAACAGAAGCAAAAGAAGATGCAGGACTACATCTACTCCCTCGAGGCTCAGTTGCTATGCTCATACCAGGTGCCGAGGGCTACGAGGACGCCGTCGATCGGGTCGACAGGATCGGATGCAGAAAGCAGTGAAAGTCCTCATTCAGGTGCTGGATACCAATGGGACTCCAAGGGCAAGAGGAGGTCTCCCAAGAAGTGCAGGAGCCCCATCAGACGGGCAACCAGCATCTGCGGCTCCTCCTGCATGTCCCTTACCAAGGAGGAGAGGACGACCCTCGCGGGGTACAAGCGCCTCTCCCCCAACAACGTGGACTACACCTCCGCTCCCCATAGCTTTCACTTCGACGACATCACGTGCGGGGAGGAGCTGTTCGACATCGAGGAGAAGTCCAGCACGCAGCACATGCACGGCTGCTCGTCATGCACCAACATCAGCGACCTGAAGCGAGCGCCGAGCCAGAGCAGTGGGTCGAGGTTCTACGCCAACGTGGTGAGGGAGAAGAGCGGGTACAGCAGCGGGAGACCTGTGGAGTCACGAGGATGGAATAAGAGTCTGTGAGGCCTTGGGAGAGATTGGCAGGAGAAGGAGTAGACGAATGAGAAGGAGAATAAGGAGAAGAAGAAGGAGGAGAAGGAGGAGAAGGAGGAGGTGAAGGAGGGGAGGAGGAGGAGGAGGAGAAGGCGGAGGAGGAGAAGGAGCAGGAGAAGGAGAAGGAGAAGGAGAAGGAGAAGGAGAAGGAGAAGGAGAAGGAGAAGGAGAAGAGAGGTTGTTTGTAAAATTTGCATGTTTGATTGATTAGAATACACACGTCTAGACGAGATGGCCCGGAGCAAAGTTGCCGACTTGAGTCACGTCAATCTTCTTGGAGATGATTGCAGACTGTAGACAAGGAAAGAGTAGAAGGAGAAAGACAAGATGTATAGGATGAGGATGAGGTGAAGGTTGAGATGGCAGAGGAGGAGGGAGAAGGAGGAAGAGACAGCGAAGAGAAGCGGAAGGAGGAGTAGGAGGAAATGAGAGAAGGCGGAGACAGGAAAAAGTCAGCAGAGGGAAACATTGAAAGCGTGATGGGAGCAAGTGGAGATACAAGGCATTCACATCGCACCTGGTAGTCTCGATCTTTCTTGGAGTAGCTGGGAAAGAATCATGATCAGGACGGAACGCAGAGGAACTGGAAGGGGAAGGAGGAAGGGGAAGGAGGAAGGGGAAGGGGGTCCGAAGGAGTCTCATGGAAGAGCAAGGAGAGCGCAAGGAGTTACCGGTCCCATATCGGTGAGCCTCGAGCTTTCTGCGACGAGCTTGGAACTTGCTGTTGATGAGTGTGAATGGAGAAAGATGTGGTAGTGGTGGTGAAGGAGGTGGGAGGAAGAGGTGGTGGTGGTGGAGGAGGAGGAGGTAGGAAGAGGTGGTAGTGGTGTTGGTGGGAGGAAGATCGTTATCTCGAAAAGATTAAATGACGGCAGAAGAGAGGAGATAGAGGAGGAGGAAAGAAAAAATCCACTCACGCTGATCATCGATCCTGGACTTGGAGATCTCGCGACGTGAAAAGTTGGAGAGCTGCTGCGAGAGCAGTGAGGAGGAAGAAAGGGAGGGGAGCTGAGAAATACTTGTATCTTTCGTTCGGACTCCAATCCTTGTTGTCAGCCTGCAGTCAAGCCTGAGGGGCAGGGAGGGAAAGGAGAGGAATGAAGTTGAGAGGGAGGAGAGGCGAAGGTGTTGGATGGCAGTGGAGCTGAGCAGGGAGTATGGGAGAGGGGGAAAGAGAGGAGGGAGGGAGGTCGTGAACGGCATTCTGACTACCTGCATGGCGGGGCAGGGAAAAGACTCATATCGACGGAGTTGGAATATTGAACATTTCCTTGCAGAAGAAGTTACCAACGCCTGCGTTTCCTCCTTCTCCTCGCCCCCCCCCCCCACCACCCTTTTCCCTTTCCCTGCTTCATTGCCTCCCCTCCCTCCTCACTCGCTCCCATCGCTCACCCTCCATCGGTCTTGGTCGCAAGAAGTCAAAGTAGTCCTGAGTGACCGCTTGGCGGAGGCTCCTGGTGGCTCGAGTCATGGGCGAGAGTGAGAGGGGGAGGGGAGGAGGAGAAGCGTGACGAGTGAAGGAGAGCAGCAGAGAGGAGGTGGCAGGGGAGGAGGATGGAGGAGCAGGAGACAGTGAGGAGGGATGCAATGGAAGATAGAAGGCGGAGGAAGAGAAAGTAGAAGCAGGGGTGAGATGATGGTGGAGGCAGAGGAGGAGCAGGGAAACCCGCAGGGGCGGGAAATTCTCACCATGCTGGATTTAGAGCTGGGGTCTGCGCTGGAAGAGAAGGCTGGTTGAAGGAGTGAGCAGGCTGCTCAGATCGGGGCAGGTAGAAGTCAACAGCATGCTGCTCCTGTGGAGATGATTTCCTGTTGAGCGCGTTCACAAACAGAAGGAGGAGAAAGAGGAGGAGGAGGAGGAGGTAAACGACCAGCCAGAACAGCAGGAGAGGAGGAGGAGGAGGAGGAGGAGGAGGAGGAGGAGGAGGAGGAGGAGGAGGAGGAGGAGGAGGAGGAGGAGGAGGAGGAGGAGGAGGAGGAGGAGGAGGACGACGAGAGAGAGTAGGTGGACGACGGCCGGCGGA